>NW_005871479.1:332443-342009 GCF_000147115.1 Myotis lucifugus
ACTTCCTCATCTCTCCGCCTCACTCTTTCCCACACTTCCCACTACTAAGTTTCATTTACTTCATCTTTAATAGATAAATATCTTTTAAAATCTTTATAAAAGTTGGGTTCCTGAGTTTTTAAGGGAGGATCTAGCGCTAAAACCTAACTGCGTTTCTCCTCTGCAGGAACCTAAAATGTCCCCACTTTGTGGATGTCCACCCAGTGTTTGGCCACAACTTCTGAAAGTGGATCATTTCTCCTCATTCCCTTATTCTATAGCTCTGTTGGTGGAAAGTTCTTTCTTATAAGAAACATAAAACGACATACTTACTATTTTAAGTAGGAAAAGTTATAATGGGTTACTGGTCAGCTTCAGATGTCCAGCTGGCTTCCTAGGGCTGTTGGAGGATTAATGGTTATTGTAGAGGGTGAGCATGGAGAGTGGGGCTGGAAAAACTCAGGAACAGGACGGTGTCTCCTTGTTGACTAGACTTTTAATGGAGATCAAGGCCGAATGCTGCTCCAGCCACCTGTGTTCTTTGAGACTGAGCCACTTCTCTCTCTCCTGAAGGGTCTGTGTATGTGGGAGATCCTAGGGGGTTCTTTCTCTTGTGACATAGCTTCCTGTGGCCTCAGACCTGGGCCTTGGGCCACCTCTCAGACATTCACAGGCAAAGGTTTCCTTTCTCCTCCAGCAAAGGACCACACTCCAGGAGCCAGGGTGGGTAAGGCCAGTAGAAATGATGATGGGTATTTACTGGGGTCTTGGTGTTGTTCTTGGATCCTCCTGGATAAGGAATGCAGCTGATAGGGGATAGGTAAGAGGAGATGAGCGTTGCCACATTTGCCCATTTCTGCAGTCTCGTGGCTTTAGAAATTCGACTTGTAAAGTCCTGCCATGACATCTATTCGGAAAGTCAGGAAGAGCAGGCACCAGGCCTGGCTGGCTGGCCGGGGAGCCAGGTTCCCATGGGCTCTCTAACACGGGCCAGTAAACAATGCTGGCAGACACCTGGGCTCCCGGGGCAACAGGCTTATTGTGTAAGCCGTGTGGGTGGTGGTGTGCTGTGAGAAGCAGCAGCTGTGGTGTGCACGCATGGTATGCTCTCCCTTGCCAGCTCTGAGTCATCGCTTGAAACCATCCAAGGCTACCCAGGGATACAAAAGGCCCAGACCATGGCGATGTCCGTCCAAGTCATTGCCACCAGCTGAGATGCTATGAACTGTAAAGCAGGAAGAGTCTGTGGGAGGCCTAGCTGGTGCCAGCCAGGGGGTCACCTGTCAGTGTCGGCATCAGCAGACATGTCACCTTCTAGGAGCACAGGCGCTCAGCACTTGGGGTGGAATCTAACTTCATTTGTGAGATGAAGATTGCAAGCCCAAGCTCAGACTTCAAAGCAAGACAAAGAAGCATCATTGTAGCTTTGGTTGACCCCCCACAGTCTGTGTGTTGTGTCTACCCTGCTTCAGAGGCTTGGCTTAACGAGTGATGACTCCACATCTGATGTCTGGATAAAGCCCTGAGCTGCCCTCAGATGCTTCCTGGCCAGCCCTGCTCGCAGCGTCCCAGCCAAATTTGTAGGGAGGCTTTGCTTGGCAGTGATTTCCAACAGTTCAGGGCCTATCAGGACAGTACCGAAGCCGAAGGTTCTGAGGGTTTGTTAGGTCCAGGCACAGGGTGAACCTTCCCAGGAATGACAGATGGTGTGGTGAGGAGACACAGACTGTGTGAGTTCAAATCCTGGCTCTACAGTCTAGCACTGGGTGCTGGTGGGCATGTCATCTAACCTTGACCTGCTGCTGTGTCCTTGTCTGTGCAGTGTGTGTGTGTGTGTGTGTGTGTGTGTGTGTGTGTGTGTAAAATAGGCATAACCACCTCAAGAGAGTTGTCACGAGGCTTAAATAAAAATAAACATCTGGCCCTAGCTGGTTTGGCTCTGTGGTTAGAGCGTCGGTCCATGGACTGAAGGATCACGGGTTCGATTCCGGTCAAGGGCATGTATCTCAGTTGCAGGCTCGATCCCCGGCCTGTGCAGGAGGCAACCAATCAATGTGTCTCTCTCACATTGATGTTTCTGTCTCTCCTTTCCACTCTCTAAAAATCAATGGAAAAATATCCCCGGGTGAGGATTATAAAAAAATAAAACAAAAAAATAAATATGTGGAATGCTCAGAAAAGCGATCACAGTGTCAGGAATACTAAATGTTCTAGCCCCTCGTTCCAGCGACTGTGAGCGAGCACCAGAGCTGTGACTCTCATGTGAGTGCGAGGCTGAGAATTGGGTGCGTATTCCTTGACCCTTAGTCGGCATCTTGTAAGTGTCTGGACCACAGTCGAGACCCGGGCAGTCTGACACTGCGTGCATGTGCTCCGGGGCTTAACTGATTGGAACCGACTTAATGTCACTCTTTCCATTACGATTGATGCTTAAACACAGTGTTTCTTACTATAATCTAAGACCGTTGTCACTTACCTTGCACTGAGTGGATTAAAAGAAGAAGCCTGTTTAGAATTACTTATCTCATATTTTCTTCTCTTGGAGTTGAGTGACATTTGACCTCAACATTTCCTACCTCTGGTACAGAGGGTTTTAATTCTCTGCCACCAGTCTTGAACATGGTCACCCTTCCCCACTCACCGCCACCTCGCCTGCCCCTCCACCGTTCATCACATACAGAGGAGAACTACCCGCCAGTGGCTAATCTGCGTGCTCGGTACCTCGGGTACCCATTCCCATGGAAATGCAGCGGGGAGCGGTTTCCAGGCAGGTAGCGTGGATTTGGCTTGCCGCCTGCTTTCCATCTGGTTCAACCTGATTTCGTCTGGCTTGGGGAAGAAGGCTGGGCCTTGTTTGTTTTATTGTGGGGTTGGTCTTCCCTCCAGGGCTTTCCCCTCTAATATCAAGATTCTTGTTGTTGTGTTTCTGTGCAACTGAGCTCTCTGCGTCAGACCCCAACTCGTCACACCGCGGGGCTGACGGTGCGCACCTAGGCAGGCTCCTCGCTGTGCGGCCACAAGTTCTTGGACATGCAAGCCTTTGTAGCTCCATTGCTGACTGCCTTTATGTTAACATATGAGGGTATGATAGGATCTCCAGGGACTGCTCCAAAGCTACTTTATCTGGAAGCACAGATAAGGGCTGGTTTTCTAACACACATATGCTCTTGCAAATGTCCCCAGTCGCAACTTATTTATAGATCCTTCCTTCTGTAGCTGGAAAATCAATGTTTGGTTTTGGCTGCATTCACAGAGATGCTAGGCATCCCCGAATTAATGAAACCTGCCGGTGCCGCATAGAGCCGCCTGGCTAGCAGTCGGGTGGAAGTCCTGGACGACGATAGGCGAGCAGGCAGATGGGAGAAGGCAAAGCACACCGGCCTCAGGGTCCTGGTTCTCGGTCAGTGCCAGTCAGCCTGCCAGACGTGCGTGCTCGACGAGGTCCCTTCACTGGTGGGGTCTTGGATGAGCGTGACCCTTTCCAGCTGTGAGAGGGAAAGTCCTGTCCAGCTTAAAACGTCGTGATTCTAGGATTTGGGAAGAACCACACTTCCTGGTTTATTCTGGAAGCAGGGTCCCTGGCTTTGGGGCCAGAACTGGGTTATCATCCAGCTGAGCCTCTCTCTGATTGTGGCTCTGCACTCTTGATCCTTCATCTCTCGAGTGGGGATGCTGCTGCCCAATTTGCAGAATTGTCAGAGGAGCAGGGCCCACGGCAGGTGCCCAGTGCACCGAGGTCCCCGCCTCCAGCGTGGTGTCCGCCAGCAGCTCCTTCGTACCTGAGACGCCCGGCAGCACAGCGGCAGAGTGGCCACTAGTGACAGAGACGAAGGCAGCTTTCGAAAGAAAAAGAAGAGATTGTTCTCAGCATCTTCCCGTGGGGCTCCTTAATCCGACTTGGCCCCTTTCTCCCACGTGTGCAGTTGCTGAGTAGGGCCCCGGGTGGAGCCGGGACCAGGGCACAGTGAGGGCTTTGTTTTCGTCTTGTCAATTTCAACACAGGTTGGAAAGAACAAAACCCCGATTCATGTGAGGGATGCCCCACATCTGATTCCCTGCGCTCAGCCAAGGGGGAGCCCGGCTGGCAGTCCCGGGAGTGGATGGTGAGCCGGGCAGCTCAGCCCTAAAAGGACCCGAGGCTGCTAAGAGGTGTGGAAGGGGGCCCAGTGTCTGTGTCCCAGGGAAGAGCCCAGAAAGCTCGTTCTAGAATAGGCCTAAACGAAGATAGGCCTAAATGAAGCGTCCATTTCCTTGAACAAATCATACCATCTCAACCTTAACTTGCTGTGTGTGTGTGTGTGTGTGTAAGTAAGTGAGAAGGTCTCTCTCATTATCTTCAAGCTCCCTTTGGCACTGGAACTCTCAGAATTAGTAAAAATGCATCCGATTTTCAGGGCAAGTTTTTTCCTTGCTCGCCCTTTCTCTTTGCCTCCTCCTCTGTAACTCAGACCCTCTGAACATCTCCCCTCTGACCCCGCTTCCTCTCTGATACTCTGTTTCAAGGCCGGGGGGATTATCATAGCCGAAGCTTCCCAGGAAAACCAGTTGGACTATCGAGGATAATAAACCAGCCGGCAAAAGGTGAAAGGTGTGTAATTGCTGTGCTTTGTGTCGACTCTTAAAGCCGCATGTTTTAACCATCTCATGATGGCAGGGATTTTTCTGGGTTATTTTTGAGAGGTCGATGTAATGCTCTCATCTTTTCTCCCCCCCTCCCCAGGAAAATATAAGGGGAATTCATTTTCTTCGGGATTAACGAAATCTTTCTTCTTCTTTTATGTTGGCAACATGAGGTCTTAGCAGATCTCTGATCATGTGCTGAATAAAAAATATAGCTTTACAATGGAGTGCAGAGATGGGGGGCTTGAACCCAATTTGGATTAGGTGCACAGCAGCAGACACTCTGTAGCTAGTGGTGGTGGTGGTGGGGTTTGGAGTGCTGGAGCCCCTGGGACTGAGCCCCGCATCCCCCGGATTGTTCCACCCTGATCTGCGGCCAGTCTCCCGGAGGCCGAGCCCACAATCAGATGCTCTGAGCAGCAGGCTGGCATCAAGCTGTCAGCCAAGTGGGTAAGAGGCACCACCGTGCAAAAGCCGACCTGTGGAGCTGGGAAACTACGCAATTTGGGATGTTGCTTAAAGCATTTACCGTCTTCAAGTTTCAACGTCTCTGTCTATACATTTGGCTCAATCATTTGTATCGCAGGGCCTCACCAGCCTGGAGGTAGAGAGGGATCATGGTGACTGCCAGTGGGCTGGGGTTTTCACCAAAACTCTGAGAGAGGGGAACTGATCAGGTAGAAGAGGAGGGAGGTGCAGGTGGGGGACAGAGGGCCCATTACCTCTTTGAGAGCCTGTATTTCTCGAACACTAGGAGCTCTCTGAGTCAGAATTATTCCAGGTAATAGTGTAAGATTATTTGGGTGCTGGTTAAAACCATGCCCATGACAGATAATAAGGCGTCACATGGAGATGAAGATTTCTGCCTTGTGGGGACATTTGTGAGGGTCAAAGGGCAGGGGTCAGGAACATCGAAGGTGGTGATGCCAGCTGTCCCCCTGGTGTCCTCTTAGTCTCTACTCTCTCCACCTTCAGTTCTGCTTTCTGTCTTACACTCTGAAAGGAATTTTAGCAGATTGCTTTGCTCACCTGCTCTGACACCTTGATCACTCCCAGCAGAATATCAAAGTTCCGTGACCTCTAACCAGGTTCTCCCGACTTGGGCCCAAGCTGACGGTCTCTTCCATATAATCACTGTGTTGGGCAAAACTAATTCTGACTATTGCCATTGTACTATTTAACAATTTTCTTCTTCACGTCTCTGTGTTTCCTCCTCTACGTAGCATAGTTAAATGATGATCAAATGTGTTCATCCAGGGAACATGCCCAGGACAATGCCTGGCTCCTGGTAAATGCTCCATGTGTGTTCAAAGTGATTCCGTTATCTTCTGCCTTCATTGGCCAGCAGATGCAAAAATAGTTTCTCTGAATGGCTGTAGATTGTGGGTGAACAGATCTATTTCATTCTGAAATCCCGGGGAAATAATTTGTCAGTTCAGTTCATTCCACCGATGTTTATCTGGTGTCTTCTTCAATGCTCAGTGTGCTGTATGCATGCCCATGTTGGTGGGCAGTTAGATGTGAATGCTCAAATGGTCTCCACACCTGCCTTTCAAGACGGAATAAAAGTTTTACTTCTTGCCTGGCTGGCGTAGCTCGGTTGAGTGTTGACCTATGAACCAGGAGGTCATGGTTTAATTCCTGGTCAAGGCACATGCCTGGGTTGCGGGCTCGATCCCTAGTGTGGGGTGTACAGGAGGCAGCCAATCAATGATTATCTCATCATTGATGTTTCTCTCTCTCTCTTCCTCTCTGAAATCAAGAAAAATATTTTTTTTTAAAGTTTCGCTTCTTCCCCAATAGTTCCATGGAACTCCAGCTGTGATTGTGTGTGTATGTGTGAGTGTGAATGTCTGTGTGTGTGAAAGCCCGTGAGGGAGTGTGAGTACGTGTGAGGCAGTGGCGGGAGGAGGTGATGAAGAGGTGGGCAGGCCACTCACACTGTCCCGGTGCCTACGACTAGCCCCAGTATGGCATCCATTGTCTCACTCACCACCCTCAGCTATGCTGCTCGGAGGGCACTGTAATCTGCATTATTCAGATGTAGAAAGAGGGTTCAGAGAGACTAAGTATCCGCCCAAGGTCACTCTGTGACCGGCAGAGCTGAGCCTTGACCCCAGGCCAGTCACGCTGGGGGACCGTCTCACCAGAGCAAGCTGCACACTGAGCAGGGCATGTTTCAGGGTAACGGAGCTGGGAGGGTGTCAGAGGGGGGTGCTGAGCTGTTCCCTCCCCAAAGTCCTGCAGCAGGAAGCAGGGAGGAAGCTCCCAGGGGTCTCTGGGGCCGGAGCCTGCCCAGCTGACATCTTAGGCGCCTGTTCCCGTGTGAGCACTCCTGGGAAAAGCACGGGGTGGGAGGAAGTTCAGGGAGAGAGAGCGCCTTCCTGCAATGTAGATGGGACCTTCTTAGCGGGTGACAATGTTTGGGAAAGGCGAGGCCTTTCTGCTTTGCACTGAGAGCTGCTGTCCCGGAGGACACTTGACTGAGCGCGTCCGAGATGGCTCCCTTCCCCAGCCTCCGGCAGCGAGACTCAGCATGGAAGGTCCCCAGCCCCGGCCAGGACACAGGCCAAGAAAGTGAAAAAAGGCACCGATTGTAAAGTGTAAAGAAAACCCTCTTCACCCCTTTACTTCTAAAACCCCAGTATCCATGACAACTGGGCCAAGTGAGGAAAATGGCTGTCTCCTGTCCTCCTCATTGTTTAACTTGCAGTTGCTACAGCAACTGCGTCTACTGGGCCGGCCAGATCCGCCAGGCGCTTTCTTCTTTCTCAGTCCCCTTCATGGCGGGCCCTCCTCAGTGCCAACATCGCTTTGTCTTTCCTGGGAGAGTCTGTGAGAACCGGATGGCACAGTGTCAGGCTCTTGGTGCTGTTGGAAGCCTTTGCGATGGGAGAAGTCGCCGGAACAAAGGGGCAGCCGAACAAAAAGCCCTGCACTGCTTCACCCCTGCCTCTCAGGGTCTTTATCATCTTCAACCTCGGGATTTGGGAGTGTCTGGCTCTGCCTTTCCCAGGGAGGCTTTGGCACAGACACTCAGCGGGTCTAGGAAACTGGCCGCACAGCAAACTCAGCAGACAGACCAGACCGCTCAGGGAGGCAGCTTCCTCACCTGAGGTTATGGCTTCTCCCCTTTCTTCTCCTTTCTCCTTTCTCCTTTCCCTGGTCCCCTTTCCTTTTTTCTTTCTCCCCCCTCCCCCACTCTCGCCTTCTCTCTCTCTCTCTCTCTCCCCCTTTTCCTCCTTTTCTTGCATATGTTTCTGGTTAATACTTTCACACTTGAAGAAATTTTGTACAATTAGGTGGAGTTTCAACATCTTTGAGTGATCATCTCCTTTCAGTGATCTGTGCTAAGGAAGTCACTGGGTATTAGCACAGAGAATCCTCTGCAGTTCATCGCAGTGTTGCTATCGTCCATTTTACAGATGAGGAAACTGAGCCACAGGGAACAAGGATGGAACCCAGGCAGCCCAGGTCCCTGCGTGACAACAACGTGCTTGTTCCCTCTCAGTAGCTGGGAGGCACATGGGTCCTGAATGGCCCCTGAGAACAGAGACGCCCACGCTGCTAGGCCATAGGATGTGCTGCCTAGTTCCAGTCCATACTAGATTTTAAATAATTTTGATCCAAAATAAAGCATAATTACACAAGCTGTTAGCCCTATCTCCCCAGCTTACCTAAGCTTTGGTTTTCTTCAGTGAGGTAACCAACGGGAAATCTGAGAAAGAAAGATGGTCCGGTTAATAGAAAACTACGGCGAGACATGCAAGAAGCAATCTTGCTAGTGTTTAACTCAATCCTGGGAGGCTGCTCAGGGGTTGGGGCTGGGCGGCCATTGCTTGTCTTTAGAGCTCAGTGAAGGAGCACCTTCCTCCCCTCACCCCTGCGGTCCTGACCGCCCTCCAGCTGCCCCCCGTGAAGCGTGGATGTTTTCACAGGGAAGTGAAGGTCTGACTGTGACACTCTAACTGCCCGGAAAACACGCAGATTCCAGGGGCAAGCAGCCTGTTCAGAGGCTCCTCATGTGGGCCAGGGGGAGCTTGGGGAACTCAGGGACCAACACGCAAATGGCTGGCCTTGCTTCCGCTCTCCCTGGCGGGCTGCTTCCCCTGCCTCACTCCACACGGGTGCTTCTGGCAGACTCAGTGCCCTGAGATTTCACAGGTGAACGTTCACGGGACACTGAGAAGCATAGAGATGATTCAGAATTAGCCTATACGTGCTTGTGACAAATTGTAAAGGACTTGATCTCTCCCCTCTCTCCCTCACTCCTTGCGGACAACTTGCGTTGGTTAGCTTTGTTTACTTTTTTATTCCAATAAACAATTCAGAGATTCTCGCACCTCAGCTGACATTCGGTAACATAACTGTCATGCTTTAAAGGCCAGTGGCATAGCATTGCAACAAATAACTTCTGACTAGAAATAAACTAGTAAAGTGAAGTAAGAATTTAGAAATTCAATGTGATTTAATTAGCAAACCAATCAACCAAGTCTTTTTTTTCAGAGCCTCTTGTGAACTCAGAAGTGTGCTAACTACTGTCCTAGATAGAGTAGGCTGATGTGGTCCTTACCCTGAGGCAGCTTAAAATCTAGTTGGGAAGGTACAATTAGTACAGGTAAAGCCTTAGAGAAAAAGATAAGAGCTAAATGCTAGATAAGATTTTCAAAGGCAGTAAGAGCTGAGAAATGCCAAATGAGGGAGGCAATGACCAAAGGAGTGGTGAAATGGGACACAGGAAGGAGAGAAGGTAGGGGATGCTGGGCAGAAGTGACAATGTGGATCAGTACAAGCATTTTTCTTACATATTCCCACCTTTGCTTCCTTGGATAAAACGCTATATCCTAAAACCTAAACCAACTACCTGTCTTTCTCAATAATAGCTATCAACTTTTGGTATCACATGCATTTAGTAATCAGCTACAGAGCTCCGTGAAGCACAGGGGCAATTTCAGTTCATTAGTTGG
>NW_005871479.1:342109-406192 GCF_000147115.1 Myotis lucifugus
TGGGGTGACCCAGTCTTTGAATGAGCTTTGAGCCATACTGAAACGATTACCTGGCGGGGGCGCGCAGGGATGCACACGGTTCACGCACCAGCGGCGGCCCTGTGCACATGGCACTTGCACCGTGCCTCCCAGGACTCTCCCGGCAGCCGCACGCAGCATTTGAGAAGGCGGAAGTTGGGCTGCGCCGTTAATAATTCCCCAGCCCTGCAGCCCCCGGTGCACGTTTCCACGCCGGGATTCTGGACAGTGTTACCCGGACAATTCAGTCCCTGCCAGAAAGCTATCGTCTCCCCAAAGGTTGTCTGTCTGGTTTTTTTCCTTTTCGGGGCCAAAGGGACTTTCAGGAATTAAAAAAAAAATAAAATAAATACAGTTTATGCTCCAAATGGGAACACCTGTATCTCTTATCAAAACAAAGTTTAAAAAAAAAGAACCCAACCAAAACCAAAAACCTATGAATTGTCTTCTCCAAGATTCCGCATTTGCCGTGCCCCCCCCAAACCCCCCCCCTTCCAGATGTGAAGTACAACCCAAGTGAGGAGCTCCAACTGGAAGCAGTTCCTGCCCAGTCTCCCCCCCCCCCAGTCAGCAGGGAGGAAGTGGGACCTGGGGTTGTCCTCCTTTGTTACCAGAAACAGAAGGGTCTTACGTTGTGATTTGCTATCCTGCTTTTCCTGTCTTGCCTTCTCCTCTCCTCCCGCATCTTGAATTTGAGGGCTTTGGATTTCGGACTTAAGGGGCTGCCTTCAGGGGACCAGGAGGAGTTTGGGGGTGCTCTCCCTGGGTTGCATCTGTAGCTGTAGCTCACGGCATCACCCATGAAAACAGTAACTGCTCCCAGTGCCTCCCCAGCCAGGCCCACGCCAGCCCAGTGGGACTCTGGAGTCCAGATCCATGTCTGGGTTTCTTCAAGTTTCTCTGGAAGTGCTCGGAAACCCCAAACAAACATCTAACCCTCCTCGCCTCCCCCCCATGATCTGAGGAGGGAACAGGCAGTGTTTGAGGGGCTCAATGAAGGTGACATTTATTCTAGATTCTTCTCTCTTCTCTGTAGCCCATTCAAGCACATGTTCAATATGAGAGTCTAAGGAAATGGGGAGGAGATAACTTCAGATCAAGAGAAAACTGAGCCCTAACCAGTTTGGCTCAGTGGATAGAGCGTCGGCCTGCGGACTGAAGGGTCCCAGGTTCGATTCCGGTCAAGGGCATGTACCTTGGTTGCGGGCATATCCCCAGTGGGGGGTGTGCAGGAGGCAGCTGGTTGATGTTTCTCTCTCATTGATGTTTCTAACTCTCTATCCCTCTCCCTTTCTCTCTGTAATAAATCAATACAATATATTTAAAAAAAGAGAAAACTGAATGAACGTGGCTTGTCTTTAAAATAAGGGAGCAGAGGTGCCCTGAGTGGGTGACGTTTTGTGAGGCTCCCCCCGATGTCTGAGCACGCGGGCTAAACCAGGGCGATGGCCTTTCTGCTTTCAAAAACCTTGATCCTCTTCTGCAAAGAAAAGGGTTCAAGGCACATTTCTCCTCCATAACACAAACCTCACTTCACTTCCCTGTTGGTGAGGATGTGTTTTCCTGGGCGCTACGGCGATTGAATATTGACTGATTTGGTTAAAAATGGAGTACGTCTCTCTCTCCGCTTAAACATTGCCCTTCGTCTTCCCTTCGGTTCTCCGGATAATTTTTTTACATTTCCTGGAATTCAATCGAATTGACAATGGCATGCACGTACACGGTTTATTGAATTTCATCTAAAGAATAAATAATAACAAGACAAATGGTTTGGTCCCATAACCAAGCAAATCGATTTTTGGATATTCAGTTGGGGAGAAAGTAAACTAATTGCTTAACCTCACGTGGTGAAAATACTCTGTTTTGCCAGCGCAGTGATAGGAAAGAACACATCTCCATTTGACAATCAAAAACACTGAGAATTACTTAATGACACTTCCACAGTGACTGCTTGAGATCTACATGTCCTTGTGGGTAGCCATGACTCTCATAACAATTAAGTTCTAATAACAGGCCTATTTCAGAGAATAAAAATGGACAAATTACATTATAGAAGTATGTTTTCTATTACATAGTTAATTGGTTAATTAAAATAGTGCTTTATCCTTTAAGTTTGTTTTTTTTAATGAATTTTTAGAGAGAAAGGAACAGAGAGGGATAGAGAAATAGAAACATTGTTGAGAGAGAAGCATCAATTGGGGCTGCCTTCTGCACGCCCCCTACTGGGGATTGAGCTGGCAACCAGGCATGTGCCCCGACTGGGAATTGAACCTGCGACCTCTTGGTTCCTGGGTCGAAACTCAACAGCTGAGCCACGCTGGCCAGGCAAATAATGCTTTGTCTTTTGATCACAGAAATAAATCCCTGAAATTTTGACTCATCTGGGGGACAGAAGGTTCTTCTTTGATCTTAGGAGAGAGCAAAGGAAAGCTGGTCTTTCGCTCCCCAGATTCAAACCACAGAGATGGTGACAGGCAGCTCCCTCTGCACCATGGGGAGAACCAGCCTTAAAAAGGAGCCAGCAGTGTAGACAGCAGAGCGGAGAATCCTCGGCAGCAGGATTTCTAAACGTTGGCGCTGTTGATATTTAAGGCTAGATAATTCTTTGTTGTGCAGCCCGCCCGGTGCATTATGGGATATTCAGCAGCATCCCTGGCCTCTGGGATTGACTGCTTGGGCCAGACATCTCACTGGGGAAGAAATGGATCCTTACAGTCAGTGTTCCTTACAGAGTCGCTGGACCAGCAGTATCAGTATCACCTGGGAACAGGTCCAGGCCAGACCTACTGAGCCAGACACTCTGGGGTTTGACCCAGCAACCTGTGCTTTAACTTTGCAAGAAAAAAACAGTTAAGGTGATAGCTGAGCGACTTCAAGTTTTCCCAAAAACGGGAGGCTGGGCAGGCATGGCTGGGCATGGGAAGCTGTGCTACTTTGGGCAGGGTGGACAGTGTCTGATACCAAATGTTTTTGTTTTGTTTTTGTAGATAGCGCCTGGTGGGCCCAGGTATTCTAATACATTTTGGAGCAACCTGCATTTTAAATGTTTCCGTTTCCCCATTGAGACGGTGCAGGAAGCTTAATGTAACTTGACAGGCACCATGGGGATGTGGTGTGTGTCAGAGGAAGAAGATCTCAATGCAGAGGCCCATTTAGATCCGTGGATATTTCTCATTTGAATAGATGAGCTCATAAAACAAAAGGCTGGCCTGCAGATGGGTTTTCGCACATTGGATGCACCAGGTGTAGGAGAGTGAATAGAATAATGTCCTTCTGGCCTTGGGCACAATTGAAAAGCAGGGAAAGCTGCCTTTGGGGGCTTGTTTCTGAGTTTTGCTTCTCCCGTCTGCTGAACCCTTGTAGGATTCCTGTGAGCTTTGTACCTCCCTCCCCCGGTATGGAATCACCTCTTACAGACCTTCAACAAAACTTGTTTTCTTTGTCCTAGTCGGTCGCTCAGTGGTTAGAGCATTGGCCCACAGACTGAAGGGTCATGGGTTCGATTCTGGTTAAGGGCATGGGTTACAGGCTCGATCTTGGCCCTGGTCTGGGTATGTGTGGGAGGCAACCAGTCGATGTGTCTCTCTCTCCACTCCCTCCCTCCCTCCCTCTCTCTCTCCCTCCCTCCCTTCTCCTCCCTCCCTTCAGTCTCTCTAAACATCCATGGAAAAATATCCTTGGATGAGGATTAAAAAAAAACCCTAAAAAACCAAAACAAGACAAAAAGAGAAAACTTGTTCTTTTCTATGTGAGCCATTGAGGCCCTGTCCTCTGCCAGGTGACACTGGATTAGACAAGCCACTCCTCAGTTTTGTTATAAGTCAGGCAGGTTGTCCGACTCTCTGACATGGCCATCGCTTCTCTTCAGGAATGAAGTCACTACAACATGGCGTCAGTGGTAGCAATCTCGGGCTGCAGGGGGCCTGTGGACCCTATTCTTCCCATCTGAGTCAATTAGAACGAAGGCTGCTATCTGGTCAGGTCTCTCTTATAAGTGCTTTGTTTGTATGTCTAAGATTTAAAAGCGAGAGAGAGGAAGGCCAGGGAGGGTTGGGGGGCAGGAGGGAGGGGGGTAAGAGATCAACCGAAGGACTTGTATGCATGCATATAAGCATGACCAATGGACATAAGACACTGGGGGGTAGGGGGGGGCAGGGGATTGTCAAGGGCGGGGAAGAAAAAAAAGGACACATATGTAATAACCTTTGTAATACTTTAAGCAATAAAAAAAATAAAATAAAAGCGAGAGAGAAAGAGAGAGAGAGAGAGAGAGAGAGTGTGTGTGTAGCAGGGGTCCTGGATGGCGGGAGGCATGTAGCTGCTCTCTGCACAATCTAAGGAGACTGGCCGTCTTCAGGCGAGATGTCTGGGGAGAAGTTGTCTGTTTCAAGTTAACCTTTGAGTGCCAACCAATATCCTAGGAACTATGCTAAAATTGCCAAGGCATTTTTGCTGATTTTACAGCAGTTTAGGAAAAAAATTATGAATCGCAAGAAATGAAGTTACATATTCAAAAATTTAAGGAAACCTTTAACTACATTCGTTTTCATCTTTGACATATATTGTTTGCTGATTGTATTATAAAAATACTAGTAGAAAAAAAATTTGAACAAAACATAATGTTAAAACAGAGGGACACTCTTCTCCAATATCTTCCACAAAATCGTCATCTTCACAGCAAGAATTGACATATTTAGCAATATCATCATCACTAATAAAAGCAGACTTAGAACTGGACGCCATTTCGAAGCTTTAGGGCTACAAAATCTGAGTAAACTTCATAAAATCATAGTAACTGTAAAAAATAAGGCAGATAAATGCCAGTGGTCAATTTTAGAACTACAAACATTCGGCATCATAAGTAATCTGCACTTAGGTGCCATCTGTCAATAAAGAGTGAACTACTAGCATCTAATAGTGACACTGCAGGAGGAGCGCGGTAGCGCTCCCGGCACTTTTGGCGAAAGACAGGAGGAGCGCGATCGATCGCGCTCCCCGGCACTCTAGGGGTTAATGGACAGATGCTCAGATCAAGCTCTTCTCCACCATTGCATTTCATTCTCATTTCATTTCATATCCCTCCCCCCCCCCCGTGCATCCTGTTTGTTTGTTAAGCATCATTCCTTTCGAATTGATTCTGCTCCATTAAAAAGAAGATGCCCACAACTAGGCAGGCCCACAGCTCTTCAGTCCTGTTATGAGGTTTTCCTCCCAGCAAGCACCGGGCTGCGGGTGAAGCTGTGCAGCTGTCAAGATGCGGGAGCATGGCTCAGGGCCGGAGCCAGCCCTGCCTTCATCCCAACTCCTGAATCAACTTGAGGAAAGATTCTTTGTGTGTCGGTCGTGTGAGTCCCACCTCTGCCTGTGCCTCTCCAGCACAGAGAGAATAGAAGAGCGCACAGGATGAGCTGCTCCGAAGGGCGGATTCTCATTTCCCTCTGTGAAGGCGGCCCTGAATGCAAAGACACCTTATTACTCCATCCAATTTCAGACTCTGTCCGCTGATGAATGGGCAAGCACCTAATTTCACCTTCGGAGGCCAATGGGGAGCTCTTTGTGCTGAAAGAAAGCCGAGGAGAAAAGAGGATCCTGCAGGATAATTGGATGGAAATCCCTTTAAGGGGCCAGAAAACGGCTCCCATCCCAAAGGGCTGAAACGAGGTCAAAATATATTTGTTAAAAGTGTGGGGCATGAAAGCCTTCATTATTTCTTTGGAAAGCCATGCCTTTTAAAGACTTTAAACAAAAGCTCCAAGAAGGTGGAAGCTGCGAGAAATTGTCCCTGGCTTTAGAAAAGGTGGAGGCCGCAAGGAAAGCAATTACTGGGGAACAATGCTGTATTAATGGGGATTATTCTCCCGGATGGGGGGCACCTGTGCTGGGTTTGGGGGTGAGGGGCTGGCGGTCTTCCTGGAAGCGGGAGGGACAGAGGGTGGCGTCAGCCTGGCTGTGGCCGGGAGGGAGCTGGGCTTGCTGCCTGAGGAGGCAAAGAAATAGTCCTTCTGTCCGAAGGGAAACCTCATTTCCCTCGGAGCAAAAGGTGAGCTGTTACAGAGAGCTCTCTGCATTAGACACGTGTGTTCTTATCTCCAGTCCCTCTCTTTCTGGCGTGATGGCCCTAGACACACACTTGACCCCATCGTCCTCATTTGTAAAATGTGGAAAGTGAGGCCTGGCGGTGCTGGGCCGTGCACAGTAGGTGCGCTTGCAGGGTCAGCCCTCCGGTGCGTGCCTCCCTCTGCTGGGTTTGGCCACTGGGCAGGCTCCCCGCAGCCGGTGGGTCCTTGTAAGGGCTGTGGCGGCGCCCTTCTGAAGGAGCGGGAGACCTCATTGAAACAGGCCTGCCCTAGAGGCATACACGGCATCACAGAAGTCACAGGGATGGTGGGCATGCTTGCCGGTCTTGGCCTTGAACCCGTTTGTTATGTGTCAGGGCACAGCGGTTGCTCCTCATGTACAAAGACTGGTGACTCGGTCCCTTCTCTTCCAGGGACATTCCCAAGCAGGCAAGGGGCGAGGCAGGCAGAGGAGGGGCAGGGCAGGAGAGGCGGCAAGACGGGGCATGTGAAGTGGTTGCCGGGGAGGCAGAAGAAAGACTTCCATGCTGACAATGTTTTCGAATAACTGCAGTTACCAAGAAAGAAACCACAAGTGATGGCAGCACATTGTTGAGTGCCTGAGAGTCAGAAATGCATGTAATAAGCGAAGAAAGGCAGCTCCAGTCCAGGGAGGGGGGGGGAGGGATGAATGAATGAATGAATAAATGTGGGCGGGGACATAGTTGGTATGCTACGGAAGTATCCACCTTCCCTTATCTTAGACCAAAGTATTTTGTATCTTTTGTTTGCTTTTCTCTTCCATTTTTTGGGAAAAGCTATATAGGGCCTCCCCAAAATATGTACACACATACTTCGAATAATTACAAAGGCAGTGTTTATTGAAATACATTTCATTTTCAAAATTGAGCTATCAGCTGTTAAAGTGTGTATACATTTTTTAGGGACACCCTGTATATTACATAATTACAGAACAAAACCCAGTGGCTTATGTTTCATAATTTATACAGGTGATATATTGCTATTTTGATCATTTTTAAAAATATATTTTTGTTGATTTCAGAGAGGAAGGGAGAGGGAGAGAAAGATAGAAGCATCAGTGATGAGAGAGAATCATTGATCGGCTGCCTCCTGCACGCCTCACATTGGGGATGGAGCCTGCAACCCGGGCATGTGCCCTGACCAGGAATCCAAGTGTGACCTTCCTGGTCATAGGTCAGCGCTCAACCACTGAATCACGCTGGCTGGGCTGTTTTGATCATTCTTTCACCTGCCCAACAGTTGTGATTTTTACCTTATTGAAAGCTGGGGGAGAGGAACACTTGCTTTTCCTACCCTCCTCCATCTAAGCTCATAGTTCCCTGGGCTCAGAGGACCAGGATTGCTTATCAGGTTCGAGTGAGTTACGGATTGTGCAGCCCCTGACTTGGGCCTGGTGGACACTCAGGACCCGCACTGTTCTCCTTCCCCTGGCAGTCCCCTCTCTCTGCATTGCCGACTCTGACCAGGCCAGAAAGCGCTTGGCGTGGAGCAGAGAGCCCTGCACCACCTTCCCCTGGACCCGGAGCAGGCCACGAAGAGGAGGCAGACACCCATGGTTGTACCATAAAATCCTAGGAACGCTCCGGCTGCACTGCAAGCCTGGGAATCCCCGGCGTGACAGTGTCTAGAAAATTCCTGGCTTATGCTCCTAATACCCGTCTATAAAAATAACAGTCCAACCGGATGAGATCATGGGGACATCGCGCGGGGCCATATGCCGTGGGCCCAGTTGGTGCTGACTGACGTGTGGAGGCTTCCGTTCTGGGACTGGTTGGTTTGGGAAGGAGAAGAAATCAGAGGATGGGGGTGGGGCTGGGTAGAGGGAGACCAAACGGGGAAGGGGATGAATGAGGTTGTCTCAGCAGAGGAGAAGCCCATCAAGTTCCGCCTGATGGGGAAGGGGTGTAACTACCATGTCCTGGGGCTCTACCACGGGCCAGAGAACAGTGTCTCGTCTCCTTCCACCTCCTGTACCATGTGAGTTGGAAAGTGTTCAGTCCCATTTGCCACAGGAGGGAACCGTGTCTTACGCATAGTGCCTGAGACTCACAGTATCTGAGCGAAGGCCCTAGGGGTGGAGGCAGGATCATCCCCGGGACTTCCTGACCCCAAGACCTGGCTGTGAGGCTGCAAGGTACTCACTTCAGGAGGAAGTCGGGTTCCTGCGAGTGAAAACCTCCAGCTGGAGTTCCGATGGCTGCGGGGAAAGGCTGAGTTGACCTCGTTGTGCGGAACTGAGCCGTTGTTTTAGGAGCCTGTGGGTGAAGACCTCTCCTTTCCAGGCGCCAGTGATCAGCGATGTGGGATGGGCCGTATGAGCAGACATGGTTGCTGCTGGGCCAGGCTGCCCGGTCAGCCTCTTAGAAAACACCCGAGGCTCTTCAGCTGTAAATTGTGTCAAGAATTTAAAAACCTTGGATAACGGCACTCTGAAGTTGGAAACAAAGATCTTTCCCTCTCTTCATTGGAAGTGGCTCCCATTTTTAAAAACAAAATTAAATGTTTCATAACAGCTGTACTGAGATATAATTCACATACCATGCAATTCTCCAATGGAAGGTGTAGAATTCAATGGTTTTTAGTTTATTTGTAGAGGTGATGGTCCACCATGTTACAATTTATGAACATTCTATTTCCCTAACAAAATTACATTTTAAAAATATTTTTTAATTTAAAAACGTTTTTTAATTACAATTTATGTTTGATATTTTTTATTACTTTTAGGCATACAGTATAATGATAGACAATCATGTTCCCTCTGGTATTTCCAGTACTCACCTGGCACCATGCAAAGTACAGCATAGAAAATATAGTCAATAATATTGTAAAAATTTAATTATTAATCAGAGAAATTAACATTAAACAAAATTCCAAAAAAAAGAGGATCTCTCATGATTCTACTGCCTCAGTTTATCTTTTTATATTGCTGCCACGCTATATACTACAGATACAGAGCAACAGAGTTAGTCAACCTGTGCGTGTTGTCTTACGTCTGCTTTCTCACGTGACATTTCCAGTGTTGTTACTTCATAGTTTTAATGGCCCACGATATTCTCTCATGTTGATGTGCAATGATTATCTAACCCTCTTTAGCTGAACCATTAGGGGTTTTCTATCGTAAATAATGTTGCAGCGAACATCTTTGCACATAAAGCTTGATTTCCCTTGGTGAATGTATTTCTTGGGTTGTAGTCCCAAGAGTGGGATTACTGGGTCAAAGGGTAAGGACGTTTTATGTCCCTCTCTCCCTTCTCCCATGTTTATTCCCAAAGAGGTGATGACACTGTTCTACAGAATTTTTAAAAAGGCACATATTTGTACGTATACACACACACACACACATACATAAAAAAGTCATTTCATGTTACCAAGGTTTTGGGTTCATTATGTAAATCAGAGAGAGGCAAATCCATGAGGTCAAACAGCATGCATTTCTTGAGAGCCAGGAAAGATTGCCCTTTATATATCCCACCTGGTGACTCAAATAACTTCACCATTTCCCGCAGAAAATTATTCCCATGGAAAACGATTCCTCAACCTCCTGACCTTTTATTGGCTGCTGTCAGCCTGGGGCAGCACTTTTGTTTCCAGCTGTTCTTAAAGCCCCTTCTCCAGCATTTAACCCTTGGAGGCTCACAGGCATGAATAGGGCTGGAGGAGGGGTGGGGGGTGGGGATGGCGGGGGTGGGGGGTGGGGAGGGACAGAACCTGTATTTCTGTACCGCAGTGCCTTCAGGTCAGATGAGCCAAGTACTGGCTGAAATAAATGAGAACAGCCCCAACTTGTTCTGTTGTTAAACATGAAACATTTATTCTTTCACGGTTCTGTGGCCCAGAAGTCCAGAATCACGGTGTTGGTGTTTCATGGCTTATGACAGCGTAACCCGAGTGCCTTCCTCTCTCTTCACATGGCCACCGTTCTGTCTTACCAGCGTCCACCCTAAACCCAGTGTGACCTCATTTTCCCTTGATGACATCTTCAAAGACCCTATTAGCTGAAAACTCTTCCGAAAGTTAATTGTTAACTCCGGTGTAAACTGTTGATGGCATTAGCCCGGACCCCCTCTTGGGTTATTTGCATTTTATAAGGCACTCCTAGGAGACCAGAATTCCTTGAAGATCCTTAAAGAATGAAGCCTTAATGGAGGCATAAGTGTGTGTGTGTGTGTGTGTGTGTGTGTGTGTGTGTGTGAGAGAGAGAGAGAGAGAGAGAGAGAGAGAGAGAGGTGGTTTTGTTTAAAATTCCTCCAATCTTAAATGTGTGCTCTACTGAAGGATGAGGGCTCTCCGAGTCATCTGTGATGCTCAGACCTGGGTACTCATGTAGGAACTGCCTCATATTTTCTTGAGCTACAGCTCTTCTCTGTGAGCCAATGAAACGTCAAGTGTCAGGTCAGTGTGATGTCATTTAATGGCTACTTGGTCTTCTGGGGGCGGAAAATGATCAGCTGGGGCTCAGCAGGTTAGATGATGTCCAGGTCTCTTGGGCAGGAAGAGGTTGCACCTCTGAGCCAGGTGTGGCCTCTGTTCTCTCCCTCCCCAGCCCCTGGCCCTCCCAGGGCCCCCAGGGACGCCCAACACCAGAGCACAGGCTGCGACTAGTCTGGCTGCGATAGTGCTGGTAGCTTGAGTCTGGAAGACAACAGGTGCTCAATAAATTGTGGTGAGGGCTGCTGTTAGGATTTCTTCTTGCACAGAAGTCAGCGGAGACTCAGAGGAATTCGCCCAGCTAGAGAGTGGTCTGTGCACGCAGCTCCCGAGTTTGTGCAGAGCCCGGCCTCTCCTCCCCGGCCTCTCCTCCCCGGCCTCCCAGGCGGCCGGCACAGGACAGGCCGAGCTTGCCCTCTGCTGCTGAGTGCGGGTCTGAATCGGCTCCACTCACCCTCCAGCTCCCTGGACTGTGGCCGCGGGCTCGGCTGCGGCACGTGGTAGCTTTGCCAGGATGGAGTCTCAGGCTGAGAGCGAACCACCTACCTCTTGTCCCAGCACCGCCCACCTTGTTTTCTCAGAAATGAATCAAGTGAGCTGGAACATTAAAGAAAAGGACTGACTGTATGTGTTGGCAGTGATACCAGTCAAGTGTTCAAGCTAAAATTCACATTTTGGAAAACTTCTGTCCAAAATTATTAGGAGCTTGATACGGAGACATTTCTGATGAGATTGCTTAGAGAGGTTAACAAATGGGACTGGTTTGATCCTGTATGTCAGCGTCTGGAAGATCTGCACAGTTCTGTGCAGTAATATTTCCCAGATGACCAATGAATGATACACAGTCAGGCACGGACACAAGATCTATTGGAAGTGGAGGAGAGCACAGTGACCTTTTACACAGCAGCGTGTGAAAAGCTTGATAGTTTTGGATTTCACATTGCAAATAACTTTTAAGAAACTACCCCGCATTGAGATTTAATGTATTACCAGCGGAAATGTATCTCAAATGATCTGCAAAGGTTCTTAAAAGATTCTGCCCTTCCCCATACAACATACCTTCATATATGTCAACCAAAATAATACAACAGGTAGACATTAAAAAGTGTTGGAAAAAAAAACTTTTCTTCTATCCTCACTGAATTACTTGTCTTGAAAAATAGTTATTCCTCAAAAATATTATGTTTACATATGAGTTATTATGAATGAGTTAAGGATTCTTTAAAAACTTTCAGTTTTATTTTCAAAAATGTTAAATATTGATATGACAAATGTACACAAAAGTTCTTGGAGTTCTAAATTATTTTTAAGAGTGTCAAGATTACCCTTCATCTCCTCTTTATGTTCAAACTTTGTGAACTGCTGATCTAGAATATACAAAGAATTCCTACAAATCAACAAGAATGACAGGATCCCGAAAGAAAAAAATGGGCACAGGATGCAAACAGGTAATTTATAGAAAAAGCCAACGGGCATATCAAAAGTTGCTTGAACTCATTAATAATCAGAGAAATGCAAACAAAAACACGACAGTGCTTTATATTAATAAGATGCAGAAAGCCAAATTATGACAAGTTGGTGGGGCTGTGAGGACAGGGAAACCCTCATTTACTGTTGCTAGGAGTGAGAAAAGTACAGCCATTTTGGGAAGTAGTAGTTACTTCAATCACATATGCATAGTCCTTAAGACCTCCCCAGTGGTCGGCAAACTCAGTCAACAGAGCCAAATATCAACACCACTTCTTCAAAATAGACTCGCCCAGGCCGAAAATCGACTTCTGTGCATGGACCACGAAGTTTCAATCGCACTGTACGTGCGCGCCCGCACGTGGTATTTTGTGGAAGAGCCACACTCAAGGGGCCAAAGAGCCGCATGTGGCTCGCGAGCCGCAGTTTGCCGACCACTGACCTTATCCGTCCTACTTTTGGGCATCTGAACATAAGAAATTGTCACACAAGTCATTTGACATGTGTGCAGAGGCTTGTGGTGGCAGGTAGCTCGGAGCTTCTGCGCACCCGTCACTGAGTGGATTGGGAATTCTGAATATGTATAATTCTGATGCCGTGGGTACATCACAAAGAAAGTGCTGTTGGAAATGAGAAAGAAGCTGAAGTGATCCACAACCCAATGAATGAGAAATACAGTCATAGGAAGCAGCTGGTGTTCTGCAGAAATGAATGGATCTCTATTGTATTCGTCTCTGAGGGCTGCTAGGAAATGTCACAGACTGGGCAGCTTAGACAACAGAAATGGACTCTCTCACGTTCCGGAGAAGTGTGAAATCAAAGTGTCGGCAGGCTGGTTCCTTCTGGAAGCTTCGAGGGGAAGTGTTCCTGCCTCTGTCCTGCTTCGGTGGCTGCTGGCAACCTTGCTCTTCCGCTTGCAGATGCATCACTCCAATCTCTGCCTCTGTCTTCCTTCTCTGCATGTCTGTGTGTCCAAATTTCTCTTTTCTTATAAGGACACCAGTCATACTAGATGTAGGGCCCACTTGAATCCAGTACGATCTGTCATAACTTGGTAGCATCTGCAAAGACCCTGTTTCCAAACAAGGTCACATTCTGGGTAGATGAGAATTTGGGGCATAAACTATTCAATCAAGTACGCACATGAAACAGCTGAGAATGGTTGGCTACAAAGGGGAAGGGAGTGGGAATGTGAAATGAAGATAAATGGGCATAAACAAGCAGGACAACAGTAAACAAGCAGGAGTGGCCCTGACGGGACCAAGGACTGTGCCTGCAATCAGTCCCACAAAAATAAACTTCCCCGAACCAGCCTTGGCTCCCATTCAGGAAGACAATAGTAACAACAACAAACCCAAATCAAAAATAAACACGAGGTCTCTTGAGAATTCGCAACCGCAATCTGGCCTTCACATGGTTTGGAACTTCAATTCACACCCATCCTAAAGTTCCAGGGACCTCCAGCTGAGAACTAATTGAGTTTCAAGTTTGGTCCTGCCTCCTGCCACTTGGCCTTAGGAATTCTAAATCCTCTTTGGAGAAAAACCACTTTACTCAGGCCTCCAAGAACTTCCACAAAGTGTCTCAAGAATCAAGAGAGAGAAAATAGTACATATAACATCTCACACAAGAGAAAAATGGAATAAGACAGATTATAATCTATGTTAAATAAGGCAACAAGGAGGAGAAAGTAAACAAAAAACAACTTGTAGAAAGCACAGAAAGAATAAAATGAATTCAAATATATCAACATTAACTATATATGATATATAGGATAACCACATACATATGTATCTATTATAATAAAAGCATAATATGCTAATTAGACTGGACATCCTTCCGGATGTCCTTATGGACGACCTTCTGGACAAAGCTGCGGCAGCAGGGGCCGAGCTGAGGCAGAGGTGGCCGAGTTGGTGGCGGGGGCCAAGACCCTTGCACGAATTTTGTGCATTGGGCCTCGTGTGTGTGTGTGTGTGTGTGTGTGTGTGTGTGTGTGTATGATAACCTAAACTTGCTAGTTGAGAGATTGTCAGGATGGATTATAAATAAGTAAAACCCAGTCATATGCTTTTTACCTGACACATTAGGGCACTGGAAGTTTGAAAACATATGGATAGGAACAAATTTATTAGCAAATAGTCCACGAGGGCCCATTTGTGGAGCTACATTAATATTAGGCAAAATATGCTTTAGGGAAAAAAAGGTTTTTTTACCAAGATAAAACCAGAATGTAAGATAGATGCAAACTGGACATTGATTAATGTTATTCCTTATGTGACACAGATTCAAGGAGAAACGCATACGACCACTGTAATCGGTGTTGAAAAGTTATTCAACAAAGTTTAGTATTTATTCAGGATAAGCATTCTTAGCAAACTAGGAGAACTCTTGAAATCTGATGAAGGCAATTCCCAAAATAATCTACAGCAAATCTCATGCTTAATGATAAACCACTGGAAAAACTTTAAAATGAGAAACAAGGTAGGAGTGCCTGCTCTAGCTGAGTCAGAAAGCAACGAATTAAGTAAACATGAAGCACAAGGAATGCCATTATTTGGACATGAATGCTCTATAGAAAAGCCAAAAGATCTATAATAAATTATTAAAATTATTAGTTTATGTGGATATAAAATGAACACAGAAAATAAAATTGCATTTCTCTGCAGCCTTTAGAGTATATGATTTTAAAAAGTATTATTTAAAAGAAATATAAATAAGCTACCTGGGAGATAAATCTAAAAACAGATATCCAAGACATTTGCAGGCAAAAAGTATATATATTTATATATATAAAGCTTCATTTCTGTCTTTAAGGAAGCCCCAAATAAATGAAAAGCCATACCATGTTTATGGATAGTATGATTGAATATCATAAAGGAGTTAATGTTTCCCCAGTTGATCCATAATAGTCCCAACTGGACTTCTCTTTGGAATGTCACAGACTGGCTCTACAGTGTCCCTGGATACCTGGCCGGCGTGACTCAGTGGTTGAGCGTCAACCTATGAACCAGGAGGTCACGGTTCAAATCCCAGTCGGGGCACATGCCTGGGTTTCAGGCTTTCTCCCCAGTGTGGGGCGTGCAGGAGGCAGCTGATCCATGATTCTCTTTCACCGTTAATGTTTCTGTCTCTCCCTCTCCCTCCCTCTCTGAAATAAAAAATATATTTAAAAAAAAGTGTCCATGGATGATGAAGGGGCCCTGCACAGCCAAGGGATCCCTGAAGAACAGCAACCCGGGAAGCTATTTTTATCTGATACAAAGATCGAAGGGGAAGCTACGGTAATTAATATATTGGGGATCCTCCTCCTTGAAACCTTTGGCTCTTCCCTGAAAAACCCCCACGTACCTTTTCTGGCCCCTGTGGAAGTAAAGCTTGCTCCAGTGACCTCAGGCTCTCATTTTCCCGGACTAGACCCGAGTCCTTGAGCGTGGCCCACACCTAGGCCCAGGTAGGGTTATTATCAGGATTGATTATAGGGCTGGAGACAGTGCTGGGTCTTTTCTTACAGTAAGAGGCCACTTAGAAGATACTATTAAATTATTATTATTATTATTTTAATCCTCACCTGAGGATATTTTTTCCATTACTTTTCAGAGAGCGTTAAGAGGGAGTGAGGGGGAGAGGAGAGAGAGAGAAACATTGATGTGAGAGAGACACATCGATTGGTTACCTCCCGCATGTGCTCTGACCAGGGGCAGGGAGTGAACTGGAAATCCAGATATGTGCCCTTGACTGGGAATCAAACCCTTGATCCTTTGGTATACAGGCTGATTCCCTATCGCAGTGATGGCGAACCTATGACACGCGTGTCAGAGGTGACACGCGAACTCATTTTTTTGCTTGATTTTTCTTTGTTAAATGGCATTTAAATATATAAAATAAATATCAAAAATGTAAGTCTTTGTTTGACTATGGTTGCAAAGATCAAAAAAATTCTATATGTGACACGGCACCAGAGTTAAGTTAGGGTTTTTCAAAATGCTGACACGCCGAGCTCAAAAGGTTCGCTATCACTGCTCTAGTCACTTACCAGCACTGGCCAGGGCAACACTATTATTTTTTAAAGTACCCCGATATATCTGTGATCAGGGCTTCTTAGAACGATACGTAAAAAAAAAAGGCGAGAGAAATGATCCAGAATTTAAACTGCAATTCTTCTCGTCATTTCCTGGTCAGCAGAAGGAATATTGAGTTTTCTATCAAAGTGCTCATATAAGACATGAAATACCTGGGCAGTGGGAGCAATTTGCTGCTTAAATTGGAACCTTGCAAATCAATTATCAGGAACTAGAGCATGCATTTTCTCCTAAGCAAAAAAAATAAAATAAAAAAATTCTTCTTCAAAGTGACATTTGGCTGCTGGCTGCATGTCAAACCAGGTGTGAGCGAGCCTGCACAGTGGCTCAGTATTCTGGTGAAAAAGAAAAAAAACAAACCTCCTGTGAAAAACTGTCAATCTCCAGAGACGTGTGAGCCTGTACTTTCAAGACTGAGGAACGTCGGGAGCTTAAGAAAGCAGCATTTCACTCCACTTCAGTCCTTTTCTGAATCACGCAAAGTGAAAAGCCCACATTCGTGTGGGTGACACTTCAGTGCCATCCGGGCAGGTCCAGAACCTGGGGAAGAGGAGGAGGTGAGCTGGCCCCAGGGGGCCGTCTCCAAGTACCCTCTGCGGGCGGCTCTTCTCTGCCTCCATGGGGATGTTTCATAACACAAGCGTCAGAAAGGATGTCAGTCCAGCTGGTGTAGCTCAGTGGATAGTGCGTCAGCCCAGGGACTGAAGGGTCCTGGGTTTGATTCCGGTCAAGGGTACGTACCTTGATCCCCGGCCCTAGTCAGGGAGCATGCAGGAGGCAACCAATCAATGCGTCTCTCTCACATCGATGTTTCTCTCTGTCTCTCCCCTCCTAAAAAAGGAGTTTAGTGGTTCCTTGCATGGTGGTTCTCCATCCTAGCTGTACAGTGGAATTTTCTGGAATGCTTTTAAAAATCGTGGATACACGGGCCCTACCTCAAGAGATTCTGATTCAATTGGTACAGGTTAGGGCTTAGCACTTGTAACAAAACAGCGGTTCTCCCTTTGGGGGTCGAACGACCCTTTCACAGGGGTCGCCTAAGACCATCGGAAAACACATATATAATTACATATTGTTTTTGTGATTAATCACTATGCTTTAATTATGTTCAATTTGTAACAATGAAAATCCATCCTGCATATCAGATATTTACATTATGATTCATAACAGTAGCAAAATTAGTTATGAAGTAGCAACGAAAATAATTTTATGGTTGGGGGTCACCACAACATGAGGAACTGTATTAAAGGGTTGCAGCATTAGGAAGGTTGAGAAGCACTGAATCAAAAGATTCCCCAGGCAGTTCTAACGTGCAGCCAGAGTTGGAGCCCTGGGTTCTCACGGAGGAGTCCTAAGATGATGACATGAGAAAACCAAGAAATGGTACCTGGAAGCGAGGTGCTCAAACATGGTGACTTCCCTCCGCTTGCTTCCTCTACCTCTCCCCTCCCCCCACATCTTCACCTTCCTCCATCCCATCCTTCCCGTTCCTCTTCCAGCCTGGGTTCCTGATGAGGTAATGTAAGCAAACACCGCTGCAAACCCCGTCTAAGTGCCCCTTCCTGTGTGTGCCCATGCAGGTGGATTTCCTACCTTCTTATTTACTTATTTTTTCTTTTTCTTTTTTTATTGTTTAAAGTATTACAAATAGTAGTACATATGTCTCCTTTTTTCCCCCCCAATTGACCTTCCCCCATCCTCCCCCACCCCCCGTACATGCCCTTACCCCCCTCCCAGTGTCTTGTGTCCATTGGTTATGCTTATATGCATGCATACAAGTCCTTCGGTTGATCTCTGACCTCCCCCCGCCCCCCAACCCTCCCCAGCCTTCCCACTGTTGTATGACAGTCTGTTCGATGCTTCTCTGCCTCTGTATCTATTTTTGTTCATCAGTGTATAATGTTCTTTATTATCCATAAATGAGTGAGATCATGTGGTATTTTTCTTTCACTGACTGGCTTATTTCACTTAACATAAGGCTCTCTAAGTTCCATCCATGCTGTTGCAAATGGGATTTCCTACCTTCTTTGGAGGCAGGTGGTTTGGGTGGGAAATGGGAAATCTGTGATTTCTGCCAGGGCGTAGGAGCTGGTCCTTCACCCACGAGGGTGCTGTTATGCCCAGATTTCAGGATCCCCAAGAGCCCACACCAGGGAGCGAGCTGAGTCCGATGCAAAAGCATAAGAGTCTTTATTCAAGCTAGCTCGGGCTCCCCGTCTACCACACTCGCCGACTCAGCGACAAGAGGCAGAGAGTGAGCCAGCTCTGTGGGGAAAGGGGTTTTATAGTAAGGGGAGGAGAGAGGACTGTGGGCCCTGCCGATTGGCCAGGCACAAGTCGGTGTCTTGTTACACAGGATGTGGTTGTGTCTATGGCGCGCACTTCCCTTGATTATCATTGGTTAGTTTAAAGAAATCCTAGGTGTGGCTAGCAGAGGCTTGGGCTTCCGGGAAGAAGCTCCTTGCTGAGCACATGGCTGCTGCCCAAAAATGGAGGATTCGGGGCAAGATGGAGGGCGTAGCCCTCGCCCTTTCAGTGCCATCTGGGAGCAGTCACTGTCATAGTGACTTGGGCCTTCACTCTGCAAGTGCAGGCTGTCCTGGGCTGGGGGTGGGTGGCCCGAGTGGGTGGAAAGCTGCATGCCCTTAGGGCCAGGGGCTCCCCCTGAGGGTGAGGAAGGGAGGGCATTTCCAGGCCTGAGCTCAGCACGTGAGCTGTTGTCCAAGCACCCGGCACAGGAGTGGGGGGCAGCCCCAGCTCCTGCTGGGTAGAGGGCCAGATACGTCCCCACCCCCATGCCCAGCCACCCTTCTCGTGCCACCTACCGACCATGGGCTTTGTGGCTGCTGTGTGTGGGTACCTGGGGCGAGGAGGCCTGCGCTGGAGTGCTTTTCCTTTCCTGGGCCTTGGGCTCCATCTCTGAGCGGCCACAAGAGAAACCTGCCTGAGCCAGAGTTTAAGGCGGTCTTTTTATTTTTTTAATTTAATTTTATTTTCTATCACCATTTATTCCCCCCTACATCCTCTTCCACTTCCTGGTTTGACATGCAGGTCTTGTTTCTGAAAGATCAGACAGAGTCTGAAAACCAGAACTACAGGCTTTATTAGAGGAGGAGGACCTGCCGGGCTGTCTTGCAGCATGTGCAGGGGTGAGCACGCCTGTTGAGGGGCGAAATGGGAAGGGGTGGAGGCTTAGTGAACTCAGCGCACACTGACTGGTGGCTTACTGCATTGTCCATATAGGACAAGGGCTTAGGGTATTTGGCAGGTGTGGATTGGTGGTCCAATGTATAGTCCATATAAGGTACCTGGTTAGTCACTCGGGTATTTCCGGGCTGCAGGTAACGTCATACTCCGCCCACCAGTTGGGGGAAGGGAGGACCTATCAGTTTCATTATCACTGACCTTAGGAAGCAGAAGTGTGCAAGGCCAAGGTGCCCATGCCTTCTTGGGCTGTTTAAAATGCCGCAGCAAACGGAATGTGGGTTATTGTCAAGGTTGTAATGAGAAAGCGGTATCTGAGCCCTGTAACTGCAGGGCCCAGAGAGGCAGGAGCCAGCCGCTCCACGCAGCTGAAGAACTTCTCTAAGCAGCTGGCTGACCTTGGCCTGGCCCTCCTACACCCTTCTCTTCAGGTGCTGGGTGAGGGACCCTCCTTGGAAGTGCTAATTTCTCTTCTTTGTTATATAACTTCTCATGCTAAACAGACTATTTGGTGAATTGCTGGTCTTTGTAGTGAAGTGGCTGGGGCCCTGCCCTTTATTTCCCTTTGAAATGGTGGAGGATTAAAAAACACACCAGGAAACCTTGGGAGTCTATTTGAAATGAGCTTTCTTTTTTATTTAAGGTGAGCTCTCATTGACCATAGAAATGAAGTTCTTAACCAAAGGTGGATATTGGAAAGACATACATCAACTTTATTTCCTTATTGCTGTATGTCTTGGAACTAAACTCTTCCAAATGATGACACTGGGCGTAAGGAGGAGAATTATGGGCCACTTCTGAGATGAACACCCCCCAGTGTGGTAGATCCAGACATGGCGCGAGCTTCGCATCAGTACAGCGCTCTGCCAATGGACTGCTGGCCTCCGGGGTGAATTACCTGGGCTGGCAGAGTCATTTGACCTTGACTTTAATCAGTGTGCTCCTGTTAAGCAAATATTTCCAATTTTTCAGCAGGTTTCTTTGCTGTTTAAGTGTCTTTTCTCTGCCAGCATGCTGAGCTGGCACCATTCATTTCCACAGGTGGCTTCCCTGGCTACTTCTCAGCGTGTGTGGGGGGCGGGGAGCCGGGGGGATCGAATTTCACGAGCCATTCCAGCTGCCCAGCACCTGGGGCAACCTTGGCAGGGACTCGGGGTGACCACCCTCCACGGAGGAAGGTTCAGTTGTTTGAGGTTCACTGTGGATGCATTTTTAATCTGCGTGGTTGACACAGACAGGAAGGGTGGGCCAGGCACAAAATGTCAGAGTCACAGACGTTCCAGCTCAGGGGAGCTGTTGGCAGTGATCTCTCCCGTAGACGCCGCTGGTGGCAATGGAGGAGGCGATGGGTCTGTTCCTAAATCAGTAGCTTGGGAAGCAGAATTTGAAGATTCTGTGCCCTATATTTCAAGTCATAGAAATTACTATTTTTTTCTTTTCTTTTTTTAGAAAAATAAGGAAGAATGTATTGGCCGCAGCAAAAATATACTTAGGACAGTGAAACAAGGAAGGGCATAGAAGAAGCAACAGGAGAGCCCGGGCTGGGCTGCTTTAGCTCACTGGGAAGTCAGAGAAGAGGGGGCCTCAGAGAGAGGTTCCAGGGGTTAGCCCGGGAGGAGCTGCCGCCGCCGTTGCTCCGCTCCCCTGGTTGCAAGCTTCATGGGGGTCCCTTCGAGGTTAGGGGATATGTGCCCGTGGGGTAGGAATTACAAAAAATGCTAAAGGTGAAGCGTTGCTTTAGTGCCTTTTATATCGGCTTTTCGCCCCCAGTGGGCAGAGGAAAATTCCTTTTGAATCTGCCTCACAGTTTATGTGGTGAGGATGTCACCAAGTATTGATAAGCAGGAAGCAAAGGGAATTGGCCATAGTTGAGCCTATGGGGCTGGGGAGCACAGGGAGGAAAGCCATGCGCAGTAAAAGTCAAAATATGCAGGGGGAGGAGCTTGACCATAGACGCCTGTCAGTCTAGCCGGGGAAACACAGGATTGGTCAGGTGTGGACCCGTCGGAAGCCCACACAAGCTTGTGAATTGATGGGTTCTTCTGCAAAAACTCCTGGTTTCTCCCAAGCCTGAGAATACAGAATCCCAGGGGAACAAAGAAGAGCTCGCCCCCTCCCTCTGTCTGTCTGTCTGTCTGTCTGTCTGTCTCTCTTTCCCTGGCACACCCTGTGACACACTTGCCCATTCGTTTGAGTGCTCTCTTGCCCTGGGAAGACAATAATCACGGTTCTAGCAGCTGCTGGGCCTGCGGCAAACCTGAGCTTTAATATGAAGCAAACTCTGGCCACTGGCCTTTGAAGACAAAGGAAGGACTTTTCCCCTGGCAGGTTGGGCACGGGAAACCCAGAAAGGGAACTCCTTTGATTTTGCATCACAAATAACCCTCGCCACCCCACAATCTCCTGTGCGTGCGTGGGTCCTTGGAATGCTTTCCTCAGGAGACCCTGGCAGAGCCTGAATTCCACCGACAGCAAGGAGACAGCTGACAGCAAAGGGAAAGTTCCACAGACTGAACAGGATACAGAAATGCTGTGTGCACGCGTCCCCGCTCGGCCCCCTTGTAGCACACCTGCACACAGCCGTGCCTGGCCCGGGAGGCAGCCTCACCCGTGGGCCCTGACCAGCTCTGGTGGCAGGAAATGACCTCCCTCTGTTCAGCCTGCAGCTTGCTCCCCCCCTTCAGTTAACCTTCAAGTTTTGTTTGGGGGGAATGAGACCCATGCATTGGCTTCCCATTCACTGTGAGGCTTCCGGTCGCCAGGATGTCCCGGCTCCTCCTGGTTAAGATCATGTCCAACCCCAGAGGGGACTGTGCGGAACTCGGGATTGTGTGCAGTCACCCAAAAAGGACTTGCAGAGAAGAAGTGAGCTCACACTCTTGAATTACACAGTCACTAGTGGGTAGCTAAAGCGGGCGACGTAAGGTATTGTTGTAGGTAGAGCATGGTTTAGAGAGACCCAAGATTCTCAGCAGGCCAGCAATGAAGCCAGTGTGCCTAAGGGGACATCTCCCTCCTGATCTGGTTCCTTTGTCATCTTGTTCAGTGTCTTTAAAACTTGGGGTATAATTACATGTGGCAAAGCATACAGTTTGATGGGCTTTGTCTAGTGTGTTCAGCCTCCCCAGTAACCAGTCAAGGTATAGAACATTTCCATTACTAGAGACCAGGATTTCTCACCCTGTACACTGTTGACATGTGGGGCCGGATGAATCTTTTTTTAAAAAATCCTCATCCAAAGATTTTCTTTAAAATTAATTTTTTGAGAGGGAGGAAGGGAGAAAGAAGGAGAGAAAATCATCGACGTTAGAGGTAAACTTGTAACTAAAGCACAAATCAGTTGCCTCTTGCATGTGCCCCAACTATGGATGGAACCCGCACCCCAGGTATGTGCCCTGACCGGGAATCAAACCCGCAACATTTTTGGTGTATGGGACGATGCTTCAACCAACTGAGCCACCCGGCCAGGGCTGGACCCTTCTTTATTGGGCGGCTGTACTGTGCATTGTAGGATAGCTACCAGCATCCGTGTACTAGATGCTGGAGGCAGGACAATCAGAATGTCTCCTGGTGTTGCTTGCTGTCCCCTGGGGGACAAAATCACCCTAATTAGGACCGCTGTCACAGATGGCTCCTTTCTGGCTCTTTTCAACCAATCCCCTTCCCTCCCAGAGGAAACTGCTCGCCTTTCCTATCTCCATAGATCATTTCTGCCTGCGCTGAAGTGTGCGCGCACGTAGTACGCACCCTTTGGTGGCTGGCGTCTTTTGTTAACCATAATACTCCCGAGATTCCTCTTCGGCATTGTGCCTTCTCGGTCCCCCCGTGTCCGTGTACCACGAGCTCTCCATTCTCCTCCTGATGGACATGGGGGTTGTGTGCAGCTCTTGGCTTGAGACATGCTTGTCCACGGCTCTGTGTACACACATGTTTTCATTTCTCTCAGGTGAATACCCACGTCAGACGCTTAGGTGAATGCTTAACTTGATGAGAAGCTGCCAAACAGTTTTCCAAAAACGGTTCTATCCCTTTGCCCTCCTGCCAGCGTTGCTCTGAAGTTGCAGGCTGTCCCCATGTCCCCCAACACTGGGTGTCCCGTCATGCTACTGGGAGCCACTGTAGTGGGCAGGTGCCCTCACTGTGGCTCTGATTTGCATTCCCCCAACGACCAATGACAGCGAGGCTCTTCCCATGTGATTATTTCAGATGCACACATGACTGACGAAGGGATGTGTGTTCAGCATCAACAACTCCCCCAAATCCGTAACCAAAAGACAGACAACCCAGTGAACATGGGCAAGAGGCTGGAACAGACAGTTTACAAAAGATGTTGTTGTGAAGATCCCATCTTTGTATCTTTTCTGACTCAGGCTGTCACTTGTGCGTTGGACATTACTGGTTGTTTAACACCTGTGCTTCATATGTACCAAGCATGTTTCTAAGCACTTGGCAGTGCTAACTCACGCATTCCTCGATAGCTAGCCTATTTAATTCTCCAAGCAACCTTGTAAGGTGTCATTATCCCCATTTTACAGAGAAGGAAACAGACACAGTGAGGCTGGGTCACTTGCTAACAACCATAGTCGGCCCGTGGAGGGTCCGGATTCCCAGCCAGGCAGCCTGACTCCTACCAATAGGCGTGCTCCTTGCCATAAGGTGAAGGCCGCCGTCTTGCAAAAATAAATGTTCCAAATTGTACAAGCGCAGGAACATCTGGGTTCGGGCACCCAGAATGTCCAGTCTAGATTTTTATTTCCATAGCTATCTCTATTGCCGATGGCCATCACGTGGGAGCTGGCCCTTGGGATGCCCGCAGTGAATGAGAAGGTGTTTTCCAAGCCCCTTCTAACTGTGGTGCTTGTGATACAGAGAAAGGCTGTATAGTCTTCTTTTAGGAAAAAAGGGAAAGAAAAAGGGTGGAGACCCTGTGGTCCGGGGGTTGCCTGGAATCTGACTCAAAACATTCTCCTCCGTGGCATTGCCCGGTGTCCCTGAAAAATCCTTCCCCAGCTGCCTCTGTGCCAGCGGTAATGACCGAGGTTCGAGGCACCTTTGCACAATAGAATTCTGGCTCCCCTGGGCTTTCTGCCTTCCTCTTCCGTGCCCAATACACGGGTGAGGGGAGCCCCATTTTATTGGAAGCTACTGGCACTTCCCTAATCCTAACAGAAAAAGATTTTATGAGTAAGACCCTTTTCAGTATTCTTACTCTTTTGAATCGGCCTCATGCTAACGTGGCCACATTGAAATTCGCACTTAGGAAATTTGCGCAAACTAGCACTCGGGCAAGTGCAGGGAATGGTAGTCATTCAGTTACTCCACCAAACATTTATTGAGTACTTGCTAGGTGCCAGGCAATGAGGGGAGAAACAAATGCAGTATCACTGAGCTCCTGCCATCACAACGGTGCAAATGGGGTCAGATGTGTTATCAGTTACCACCCAGTTTCAAACCACCTTTATGGTGTGTGTGTGTGGGGGGAGGAGGGGGCAGGGGGGAAGTCTTGCCAGTGCCTGCGGTGGGAGAAACCCGCGACCTGCACCTGCTCTATTGTATGCCAACAGAGGAAGCCGACTTTGAGGGACCTGCTGGGTTTTGAATTGTGACAAAAGGGCAGGAACGAGGCCTCATGGGTACATGGAAAAGCACATGTAAAGTCCTTAAGTGGTCCAGGTTATGGTCACAAGGCTGAGAGCTGGGGAGACAGCTGGGCTGACAGTGTGGGGTCCTGGGTGCCCGTGGGGGAAGGGGGCTCCGTGGCAGACCGTTCCCTCTGTCTCTAGACAGTAGGGGGTGAGGCGTAGAAAGAGGTCTTGGCTGTCCTCCAGGATCACCTTTTTACAGCCACCGGGGGATACTATAAAGACTGGAAAATCCAAGGGATAATAAAAATGCCAGTTACAGTCCTTGTGATGGAGAGTCTCCTAAGAAGTGTACCCTTAGTAGGATAGTCCTCAGGCACTCGCCTTTGACACTATGTTTTGGCTCTTCGACCATTTTGGAGATTTGGCCTCTGAGATATTTTTTCTTTTTTATTGAATTTATTGGGGTGACATTGCTTAATAAAACCACACAGGTTTCAAGTGTAAAAAAGAACATACGCTAAGAACCATTGTACATGAGAGGGAAAGAAGTTTTCCTTTAGCTAGAAATTCCACACCGTGTAGACACTTGCTTGTAAAAGAAGCCACAGCAGCTGGCAGGGAAAAGCCCCACTAAGAAAAAATGTGGACGGCTCTAGAGATTCGTGCCACAGGGAATCCCCTGCATGAGGTATGACATTAAATGAACGCGTCGCTGTGAATGCTTCCAGCATCTTACAGTGCCCTGGTATTTCCTTAGCCACTCCAAAAATGTTTGTTGAATGAATAAATGAATGAATGGATGACTGTTCAGCTAAATTCCTAGTTATCTTTTAAGGCTCATTTTCAGTCTCACTTTCTCTAAGAAGCCATTTTCGGTTTCCCTGCCAACCTTGCTAGATAGGGTGTGACCTCCACCCCACGTTGCTTCCATAGGGACCTTGGCAGTGGGTCTGCCAGCCACGGTGCCAACTGCTTTGCACATACTATTCCAGTCCTCACAAAAGAACGTGAAAAGTTCTTTATTTCATAGGCAAAGAAACAGGCTCGGGGAGTTTAGGGAAGGCCAGCCATTGGTGAGTTCAGTGTCCCCAAGCTTGGTGAGGATGATTCCAGAAATGAGGAGAACCTTGGAGCTTTGGCCTGGGGTCGATAGGGAGGACATGCGCACTAGGCTGCACGCTTCCGGAGGACGGTGCTTTCCTGCTGCCTCCACTTCCTCCGCTGCGCTTGCCCAGTCCTCTGAGCAGACGGGATGGAGAGCAATAAGGCCTGGGGGGCCGGGGGGGGGGGCTGTAGTTTGCATTTATGTGGTTTATGCGTGTGATTTGGGAAAAGAACTTTTCATTTTTGCTGTGTGTGGAAGCCACGCTTTCTGTGCCCTGACAACCTGACATCGAGCCGAGGGGGCATTGGGTTCCAATTTGTCCTTTTGAGGACACTTCCCATCACGGCCTGTGTCTCTCTGGCCATTCTCCCAGAGGACACGTGGCACCCTCGAAGGAGAAAAGATTGACCAAAATGAAGAGTTTGAAGAAGCCTCCGGAAATCCCGTCCCCTGGTCTCCGGGTGAGACCTCGACAGAGTGTGGGGCGGAGTCTCGCTTCTGGCAGAGATGGGAAGCGGCTTGCGTGACCCTCACTCACCACAGCTCTCCCAATACCACCCTGTTAAAGAGCCTCACTCACTTTCCAGCCTTTTCTTCTTGAAACTGCCTCCTCCCTTGCCTTCCCTGTTCCTTCTCTGTTCTTCGGAGCCCACCTCCTGGCCCCTGAAAGGCGGACTTCTCCAGGATGACGCGCCCTGGCCCCCCTCGCCTCCCAGGCTGGTCTCACATGTCCATCGACTCCCCTAAACATCTTCCCAGCTGGTCACCGGTGTGTCCCCCGGTGCCTTCACCTCGCTGGGTGGGTCCTTGCAGTGGGCACACCAAGCTCAGCGCCCCCGAGTCATCATGGTCTCCACCCCTCACACCCTTGGTCAGTGTTCTTTAGCTTTGTGCACGGAACCGCTGTCTACTCTTCCCCGAGCCAACGACTGGATTAGAACATGGCTCAGGTATCTGTGCGTCAGCCCTCGGGCAGCTGTCTGAAAATGCGCATGCTCCTTGCAGGGAGAGAGGAGGGCACTGCCCCTGCCCTCAAGGAGCTCACAGTCTAGTGGTGGCGGCAGACATTCCAGCCCCGTGGACAGAGGCGCTGCATGGCAGACCGGGCACGGCCCTCGGAGGTGGGGCAAGGAGGCAGACATTGGCTCTGTCCGGACAAGGCCTCCTGGGGAAGACGCTGCCCTGCACAGGGACTGAGGGCTTCTTAGCGGTTGGTTGAGTTGAAGGGAGCTCCGTTTTCAGCGTTGGCCTAGCTCTAGGGGGTGGGGGGCACCCAGGCGGGCAGAGGTTGGCCTGCTGCGGAGGCCTCGGATCACCAGAGAAGGAGTGAGTGGAGCCTCTCCAGAAAGAAAGAGCCAGTTTCACTTGGCAACCCCACTCGTCATAGTTCCCTGTGGTTTCGGGAGAATAGCTGTGCTTTGATTTAAACTACAGAACTACTAGTGTTGTGACCGGATAAAAGAAAAAACCATCAGCCAGCGCTCCAAGGGAGGAGCGTTTAACCTGGATTTCGCAGATCCGCTAGTCCAGGGGATTCCGGATCCAAAGCCCGAACTGAACTCGTGGGGAGGCTCTGGCCTCTCCATCTCCTCCTGTGGCGGCCCCTGAGGGTCTCCAAAGCTCCGCCCAAGTCAGAGGGGGATGTTCGACTACAGTTTTAACCAGATACTGAACTGGGTTGCCAGCCTCCCCATTTTCCTTTTCACTAGGACTCGTCAAATTGATCGCGCTGGCAACCTAATGACACCTTTGAATCAGGCATTTCGGGGGCCTTATCTTTCCCGTATGTCTCAGTTTATTAAAGCTGGATGATGAGGGGGTTTGTCCTTTAAAAAAAAAAAATCAGCTTTTTTTTTTTTTCCCCCCAAGAGGCCTCTAGAGTGCTTGAGACCAAGCCGTCCACTTTACAATAAGTGCACTGAGGCCCATCCACTCAGCATCCTTGACTTGCGCCTGGCCAGTGGTTGGATAAAGCTGGGACTCAGGAGGCAGCTCCCCCGCGTCTCCAGCCAGATCCCCTTCCCTGGTTGGGCAGGTGACGAAGTCCACTGAGCACCTGCTGTGCGCCTGAGCCTGGAGCACAGGCTGGGAGTGGCCGGGGCGGCTACCCGGCGAGTTGGGAGAGCACCCAAGACACTGCACCCCGGGAGGAGTGTGGTAAGGTCTGAGAGAAAATCAGCAGGGCTGGCGTGGCCCCCAAGGGGGAGGAAACCACCGCTCCTCATATACGAAGCTTCCGGACGGCCCACGGCCCCTTCCCATGAATCAGTGTATGTCAGAGAAGGGAGCTACATAAAAGAAGCCTGTGCAATACCCACGGCTTTTATGGTACAGAAGAGGAGACTGAGGCACAGAGAGGGGAGGAGCAAACCCGTTCCCCCCAGCCTCCGCCCCTTGATTCCTCGGTGGCTGTCCATCCTGTTGGCCCCTCCTTCCTCGGGGCCACCCCCATGGGTGTCTGCCACGCTGCCTCCACCTGCCCTGCCGTCACAGGTGGGCAGGGCACTCGCAATTTATGTGACACATCACCCTCTGTCGTGCCATAGGCGAGCTCCCATCTCTGAATTCTGGGGCCGAGGGAGCTCCCCTTGGGAGTGCTCAGCGCCTCAAGTGATGCCGTGTTTCGTCTTCACAGGGTATCTGCCCAAGTGGCTGGCCTTTCCCTTGGTTGCCTCTGGCCGCGGCCATCACAGGCCACCGAGACTTCCCCTGGGCCAAGGCTCTGAGGACTTGGCTGGGTCCCCAGGCTCCTGGCTGGATTCCTCGGTGGCTGTGCATCCTTTTGGCCCCCCTCCCCTTGTGCTAGCGCTAGGCCACCCCCAGGACGTCTGCTTCTGCGCTGTCCTGCCATGGGGTGGGCAGGGCACTCGCAATTTCCATGACACTTTTTCCTCCCTCAGGCCAGAGGGGCACTCCCATCTCTGAGCTCCCTTTCTGGTTTACCCTTCGGGCCACAGTCACACCCTGTGGTCCTGTTCTGTCCCCACAGGATTAGACTGGAGGGTGTATGTGTGTGTCGGGGGGTGGGGGGGGGGGGTTGCTGTTGGATCCCAGGGGTAAGGAAGCTGTCAGATGAGCACCAGTTCTTGGAGAATTTGATGTGAGAAATTCAGAGCCTGTAGCTAGACCTTGCTGTGCGCTGTCATAAGCCAGTGAGGACAGACCCCGCACCAGGACCCCGCAAGGTTCCCAAGGTAGCGTTAAGCAGCCAGGAGTGAATGCAGACCCTCCGCACGCGTGGAAGGAGCAGGGGTTCGGGGCCCAGGGGGCTGGAGAGCTGGGCGGGGACGCCGCTGCTGCGTTCCCAGCGTCTGTTCTCTGTTCTGTGATAGCTTCCTCGCTGCATGAGGGAAGCTCTCTTCGCAGTGCTGGTTGGATTGTTTTCTTTATCACTTCGCTGCCCTACCCCAAGGCACTGTGTGCTCTTGCATCATGCCCATCCTGCCACAATGAATCCTCTGGATGCCCTCTGGGGGGGAGGGGTGCCCATCCTGGGTCCCCAGCATGGGTAGGTCCTCAGTGGGGCTTTCGAGGGGGCTGCTGGGACCCCCCCGAGGGAGGGCTCCTTGGCCTGTAGAGGCCCAGTTTCATCAAGGAAGCATCGTCAGCCAGTGGGTGCCCAGCCCGACCGGTCCTCCGGTACTGCCAAGAGAAGGCAGTGCGGTCACAGACAGGGCCTCCTTCTTTCTCCTTCATTCTAGAAAGATGAGGCCCATGTTCCCGACTCCTGTAGGTAGGGGTTGGTAGGCCAGAGAGAGGCTTTCCCCAAGTTTGTGTTGCTGAGCAGGGGGAGGTCTGCCTGGGGCTTAGCCAGGCCGAGGGGACAGCCAGACCTGGGCCTGCTGGGAGCGAAGGGCCTGCAGGCGCTCTTTTGTGTCATTTGGAAATGAAGATCGGGAGGGAGGTGGCTTCCGGTAGCAAGCCTCTTGCATTTGTCATAAGACCAACTCAAGGGCTTCAATTCAGGCGGCAGCTCTTGTCTGGGCTGCTGCTTGTCGAGGGAAGTGAGAAGACCTTAAAGGCAGGCAGTGCGCAGGGGGAGCTGAGGTCAAGCTGGTACCAGAGGCAGCAGCAAGCAGGCCTCTGGTTGTTAGCCGGTCGGTCCGAGGAGGTGGCTAGAGACAGAAAGGACCTCTCGGGGACTGATAAGAGAGTCCGGAACTGAGAAAAAGCCCCGAGTGGAAACTATCACGGGGAGGCTTAGAAATGAACATGTGTTCCAGGGAGGAGGAGGGCCACGGCCACGGCGGCCTCTGATGGAGCAGACTAGGGAGAAAGAGAAATTTCACTGGGGGTAGGGCCAGGGCTTTGAACTTCCTCCACCTGCCTTCGGGGGTTCTGAATATACTCCAGTCTCAAAACACCTCCAGTAGACGGGTCTGAACGAGTAAAGAACACAGCAAAAACATGGATGGCGCTTCGGGTCCGCGAGGCTGGCCCCAGAGGCGCCCTCGAACGTGGGCAGAAGCCATCGTGCGTCAGAATCATTAGCAACTGGCACCTCAAAGGTTTCACCCCTGTCAGGTCCCGGATTTCCCCTAGTTTCCTCCGTTTGCTTCCAGAACCTCGTTTTCGGCACTAAGAGGGCACACCCCTTATGGGTGTCCGCGGAAGCAGCCTGGTCCTCACTCCAACAGGGCGCGGTAATGACATGCCCCCGCGAGCGAGCGGGCTCCCAAACTGCAGCGGCTTTTTGTCCTGTCGCTGGTGCAAGAAAACCATGGTACTGCTCTGTACTACAGGAAGGGTGAAGAAGGCAGCGGGGCCTGCAGCCGTTCCGACCCCTTTCCCTCCGAAATCTCACTTCTTACAGCTTTCCTGAGAAGGTTCTCAGCTGCTCAAACCTGAAGACTTGAGCGTACATCTCTCTTTTTGTAAAACCCCAATAAATTAAACAAAAAAGAAACCCAGCTTACATTTTGAGGTTTCTCCTAGCAGATAGCAGAGGGATTGGCGACAGGAGTGGTCCCCGAAACCTGCCCGGGAGGTCGCGCCTTGTCTCAGCCACCTGGTGATTAAACGAGGGGCGGCTGCTCCCTGGCGTGGGCCAGCCCCTCCCGAGACGGACCGGTTCCCCTCAGGTCCCCCATTCCTCAGGTCCCCCCATTCCTGCCTCTTCACAATCAGACTGTGACCTCTCTGCGGGCGGGGGCTGCTGTCGCACCCACAGCCGCTCCTTGCAGCTGGCACATAGTGAGTACTCAATAAGTGCTGGTGGGGTGAAGCGCCTGAGAACCCCACGTGTTTGGGGTGTGCGGCCCCGGTTTCCTGCTTCAGAGCATACCCATGGGGCCCTGACCATGGCCCATGCCACTGACGTCCCCTGAGACGCCCCACGTGGAGGGAGGACCCTCAGGCCCAGACCCCCCAGGGAAGCACGCTCACACTTTGGGTCTGGGGTTGCAGGGGACCCCGGAGACCATGAAGAACCCAAATCAGAGGACAAGGGACCGAGAGCTCGTCTGGTTTTCATTTTCTTCCTCATCCTCTGGCAAAGTACAGCAGCTCCCAGTACAGCCTGGAGCGTCCTCCCCCTCGACCGTCCATATTGTGCCCGGGCAGAGCCAGGCGGGAGCGCTCCTTTGCCCTCCGACGTGGTGTCGTCACCTCCCTCCCTTCAGCGGAGGAGGACAGACGTGGGATCTTGGAGCATGTGACAGCGGGCATGTGACGGGGGTGGGGATGATTCCTTTCTTTGGCCCGGTCCCGCAGGACAGGGTCCTTTGGGGGTAGCGGCATGAATTCTCTTCTAGAAGCGCCCCATGGAGGCGCCTGGCGCCAGAGAACCCAGAGGCGAAGGCTGGACCTCTTCCCCCGGGCTCAGGGCAGGGGCCTGGAGCGGGGCTCCCACTGCCTGCCCACAGCAGGAGATACTGGAAGGGCTCTAGCCCTCCGAGCAGGCCATGGAGGTGAGACATCCAACATCAGCCCACAGAGAGGAGGCTCAAGAGGACCCTACAACATTCAGCATCAAAGTGAAGTTCATAGGACCGGGCACAGAAGGCCCGGCCCCTCTGATTTTGGCCCTGGCAAGAGCAGGTCAGGAATAGAGGAGGGGACCTGGGGTGCAGCAGCCCAGTGTCTTATTCCTGCCCCAACTTTAACTGCCAGACGGCGCCTCTGTCAGTGACCTCGGTCCCAGGGTGCCCGGGACCTGGGGAGCCGGGACCAGCCAGGAAGAGGGAGGGCCTGGGAGGGGCCACGGCGTTGGCATGGAAGCCAGTCATACCTCTGGATCACTCAGGGAAAGACCGGACAGTTCCCCTTTATTCTCATCAGCCCAGGCCGCTAGCATACACACTCTGGATAGTAGATGAGAACGTTGTGTGTTCAGTTTTAGACCCATGGCTCTGTCCACACACAGAGACGCTCGTGCACACACACACACACATACACACACGTGTTCAAAGCGTCAGAATTTGCAAAATAGAAAGTGAGCATTTAAGTCCACAGCACATGCTTGGAAACAAGTGCTAGATTTGCTAAACGGAGCCCTTCCATGTTAAAGGTTTAACTTCCGATGGTGGAGTTAAAATGTGACTGGGGCCCTGACCCTCACGCCTCAGTAACTGCTGAGTTTCTCCAGGGGTGTGATGAGCGAGTTGAGTTCCCCTGGAGGCCCCTCCATGAATTCTCACAACTGGGCATGGCGCTCAGTCAGTGTTTGTGGATAGTAGCGGAGGAATTAGAAGGTTTTCCTGGAGTGTCTGCGGGACTTATTTCAGCTTGAGGTAGAGAGAAGAATATATACCATTTAGAGACATCAAGGCAATTACAAAAGAGGCTCTGATTCCACAACATTCTCGTTGCGCTCTGGGTTGGAAACACATACATGGCTTCTGAAAGGAGGGTGAGAAGAAAGGACTCTCAGGAGCAAGGGCTGTCAGCCTTCTGGAAGGAAAGGCGGGTGCAGGGCCCTGGCCCTGGCAGGAAATATCGCGATGCCCCGGAATGGTCCCTGGCCCAGCGCCGAGCCTTCCTCGGGGGCCGTGTGGCCTGGGCGGGGTGTGGAATATGCCAGGGAAAATACACGCATGCACTTGGTAGATAGGGCCAACCTCATTCCTCTTAGTTCACGCATCTCATGAAAGAAGAAATCAGAAGAAAGGGAGAGAGAAGGAAGGCTTGGAGTCATCCAAAAAGGAACAGGAAAAATGAAGGCTGGGACGCGCAGCCGCATTGGAAGGCTTCTGGGTAGTCCCCGGGGCGGGGAAGGCATCTCAGAGGATCAGTTAGATTGTGGGGTGAGGCAGCACCCCAGCCCTGGGAGGGGTGGGCGACAACCGGCCCTCCCCTTGACTCTCAGGGTGCGGGACAGCTATGAAAACAGTTTCCTGAGTGGAGAAAAGGGGTTGGAGTCTGAAAGCGAGGGGGCCTTTGCCCAGCAGGGGGATGGGGGCGGGGGGAGCAAAGGCCGAGCCCGCATTGGCTGCAGTGCTCTTGTCTTGGGGAGACCTCTGACCTTTCCTTCCTCCACCACGTGCCCACCTCTCCCTGCCCGTTCCCCCAACCAGAGCTGCCGGGCACCCCACCATTTTGTAAGCACTAGGCAGAGAGAAGACGGTGGGAAAGTCCAGGGAAGTCAGCCAAGAAGAGGGATGCGGGCGAGCCCGGCCCAGGATCAGGCTGGCCTCTGTGAGACTTTGCTGGGAGCAGACACCCCCTACGCAGGGGGACGTGGCGAGGGGCCCCTGGGATCAGTTCAGAGTCTGCATTCCTTAAAAGGAGACTGGAGGGCACGTTTCGCTTTCTCAAGCATCACAGCTGAGTGTAGCTCATTTTGGAGTAACAGGGCGGAGCCAATCCCGGCTGGGGAAGAAGTCTGTGCCCAAAGGGATGGAGCCTCTGCTTTGGTCACCTGGTGGAACAGCGGCGCCTTCTGGGCTCGGACGCTCGCTCGCTCCCACTTTCTAGGACCGAGTGCCCACCTGGGTTGGGAAGGGTTATGCCCTGGTTGCTTTGGAGTATGCCTATGCAGGTACCTAAACGGTAGGCGAAGGCTCTTTTTCTTTGGGATCTTTTTTTGGGGATATTTTAGCTCCTGCTACGTGGGAACTGGAGGAAGCAAGCTGGGTGCTTGGAGGAAGAGGAGAGAGAGCAACTGGTTGGATGGTCGCAGGGGTTGGCGGATTAATTAGGTGAGGCTGTCAGCATCTCAGAGTGACATGCAAAGCCTTGGCCTCAGGGCCTGACACAGGAGCCCCTGGGGGAGCTTATCCCGAGAAGCGCCAGGCAGGCAGCAGGACTTGGGGGATGCTAGGGCCCCTGGTAAGTAGAGGCAGGAGGGCAGGGCTCCGGCCAGCCCCTGTGTGCTCATCCACAAGCTGTCAGGTTTGCATTTCTCAGATTCTCTTTTCCAAACCATTTGCAGGCCCCTCCCTCCCTCCCTCTTTAACCCATTATTCACACTCGGCCTGAACGGTGGTCCTCTCGACAGTTAGGAGTGGGCAGGGCATCTGTTCTCTGGCAGATGTGTCCACACTGTCTTCCAGATGAACTTCACCCGGGATTTGTCAGGTTTCATAACGAGTAGGTCTGAGTGTGAACGGGTATCACAACACACAGATAGTGTGGGGGTGGGTTTGCATCATCATCATCATTTACTTAGCTCTCTCCCCAATGGCCCTGCTTCTATTTTTTCCTTTTATGACTTGGAGAATTTCTTGGCTTTGAGCAAACCCCTTTAGGTTGGAGGTAAGTAAATTATCTAGTACTTAATGTCTTTACTTGCAAACGTAGAGTAGAAAGTCAGCATAGTGTCCAACTTTCATAAGCACAGAGGAATGCAGTTTGGGGGCTAAATTAATTGTCCTTTCTTTTCAAATATCAGTTCCCAGCACTGTTAGGCCTGTGCTATTTAGATGAGCTAGGAGGTGGTCTCCAGGCTTCATCTCTCTTTTTCCTTTGTGACTTCCGGCAAGCTCTTTTGTCGCTCTAAGTCTTAAGTTCTCCATCTTTAAAGGAGACAGCAATCCATCTCCCCTACCTCCCCTTAGACATTGAACTTGGAGAATTATGCGCACATATACACACATACACAACAAAACTGTGCCAGGGCCCCTGGGTCGTTGCTGAAACCATGGTTCAACCCTTGGTAGGTTTCTGTGCCCGAGGTGCCTGATGTTTTTGTCTCCCTTCCTGATGCCAGAGAAAAGAATGGGGGGGGGGTTCTTAATAGTGGTGGGGGCAGGACCTGCTGGGCCCCCTCGCACACACAATACTCATTCCCCCCCTATGATGAGTACATGGGCGCGTGCTAACCTTCTGCATTGAGCCCCTGCTCTGGTGTTGCCATTGGCGGTTGTGCTTTTGGCTTCAACATCAAGACCAGAGCAATTCAGCGTGAACCCCCCAAAAGAAAACTTGGTCATGCCCTCCACGAGCATGCGTGGTTTGGCCCGGGCTTGCTGCCTCTCCAGCCTCATTTCTCTCCAAGCGCCTGAACGCCTTATAGCTTGCCGTCCTAAATACGCCACCTTTTCCCCTTCACTCATTGCTCCTGCAGTTTCTTCTACCTAGAACCCCATCCCTCCCCTCTCCTCTTGCCCATTTCAGCTAAGTCATTCTTACTCAGCTTTCAGATTGTCCTCCTTTGCTTTTCAAGAGGCCCTACAGCTCGATCAGGGCTTTAAGCTCTAAGGGTCAGATACTTGTCTTTTATAACATCTCTTGGGGAAATATTATAGAGCTACTTGTAAGCATCTGGCAGGGGCTGTCTTGCTCACTTTTATAGTCCTAACGTCCAGCACATAGTAGGTGCTTAATAAGTATTTGTTGAATGAATGGATGCATGTTGTTGTTGCCTGTAGCGAGGATACACCCAGGCTTGTCAGATTCCTGGTGAGTGCCCTTCTGAAAAAAACCAGCTCAGGTCTGGAGACAGAGGCAGCCACGCCGCCTGCCCCTTGAGGAGCCAGCCTGTCAGCTCAGCGCTTGAGGGAGAGGCTGGGCTTCCTTTCTCCAGGGCCGGCCCCCCAGCAGAGTCACAAAGTGGTCGGTTTGTCCTCTGGCCTATTGGGATGCTCAGTCCCTCCGGTGCCCTGGACCCTCAGGTCTCCTTTCATATGTTGGCAGGCCCTGTGCCTGCCTCCCCGCTCTTCTTCAGCCCTTTCCAGCGCTGTCTGCAGGGTCGAAAGGGGCCTCCCCGCCCCGAGCTCCTCCTTGGGGTGTCTGTGCCCTGCCCTGGACTGTGAATTCTGCCTGCTCTCAGCCTTGGCATCAACTGCCGCCTTCAACTGCCACTGGAACATTCTGTCCTCAACATTCTAAGCGGTTGGTGCGCTGACCCTGCAGCCACAGGGGCCACCAGACCCCGGGCACAGGGTCCAGGCTGAGTTCAGCCTTCTGAGTGGGCTCAGCGTTGAGCGTGCAGTAACCACAGAGCAGCACGCGGTCGCTCAACGTTTCAACCAGATTGTGCTCCACCTCGAGGGCAGTCCTGGCCGCCTGCCTGAGCCCCCTGCTGCAGTTTCACAGCCGGGTTCAGTTCTGCTGTTTGAGCTGAAGGAAGTTGGGGGCCACCTAACCTGGCCGAGCCCTCAGGGCAGCTCTGACCCTCACCTGCAGCCACCTGTCCGCAACCGCCCCAGAGCAGCTCCTGTTCCCAGACTGCACCCACTTCTGCTTCCCCACCCTCGGGGCTGGGTCAGTCTTGGAGGAGGAGGCCGAAGGGAGAGTGCAGAGGCGTGGCTTGCAGTGGCTTGGTGGCTTCGCTGGAGTCCCAAATGCCTGTAGCTCCAGGAAATAGGAACTTGTGTTCCCCACCCCCACCCCACCAAGTGCCTCAGGCTCAGCCAGTCCCCTGGGCCTCTGTCTTAACTGGGAAAGTTGGGGCTCCTCCTTTATCTGACTGTGCCTTTAATAAAAAGTTGGGGCCTCTCCTTTCTTGACTGTGCCTTTAATAGAGCCGCGATGTTTGGTACAGGGAGCTGGAGGCCTATCCCGGCAGAGCTGGCTTTGAGCTTCAGGCTTACTCTGGCCACTTTTAGTGCTTCTGGAACAGGGCCCAGTTTGTCCGTCCTTCCTTCATTCATTCATTCACCCATTCATTCGTTTAATACCCATTGAACATCTATGTGACAGGCATTAACTAGGTACTGGGGGTACAAAAAGTGTCAGGCTAACAGACTATCACCCTCAGAGCACTCCAGTCTAATGGAGACCTGTGTGAACAAAGCGGGTGTGTGGGCACCTGGCTGGCGGGAGGTGTGTGAGCGAAGGGCACACACCGAGGGCACCAGAGGAAGCCGAGGTGGCGTGGGAACTTGCAGACCAGGCTCAGAATTGGTTTTTATCCTAGAAGCCTTGCAGAGCCACGGAAGGACTGTAAGCAGGAGAGAGAAATGATACCAGTTATTTTATTCTCTCTCCTTTTTAAACAAAGAGACACTGGCTGCTGCGGGGAGCACACACTAGGAGATGGCAGGAGTGAAGACTGATCAGGAGGGCCGCCGGGAAATGCTGGCTGCTAGGATTGGGGCGGCTGGGCTGACTATGGGGGAGGACAGCGACAGGCTGGGGATGGGCTGAGGATCAGGGATCACTTCCTGTGGGAGCCAGCGTTGGAGGAGGGACACGAGCGAGGTTTGGGACACGAGTTAGTGGCCTAGGCTTGCAGAATACACCCGGGTCTGGAGCTCTGGGAGAGATCTGCCCTGCAGGTAGAAGTTGGTGAATTACCTGCTTACACGTAATTATTCCATGACAAGGAGAGAGCTTACCAAAAAGAAAGACTAGAAAATTGGGGGTGCTCGAGGGGACTGGAGGCTGAGGAGGAATGGCCAGAGGAGGAGGGCGGCCACTAGGAACTGGTGGCATCACTACAGCCTTCAAAGAGTATCTGCTTCTCTCCACACGACTCACCCTGGGCGAGGCTCTCCTTCATTCTGAACATGAGCTGTAGGGAGAAGAGGAGAAACCGTTGTCGTGTCCTGCGCAGGGCCGGGGCGCTCTCAAAGTCACGGGCGGGCGGGCCCAGGACGTCTCTGGCAAACTTCATTAGATTTGGGGGTGCTTCTAGAGTTGGGGGCAGGCATGGGGATGCTTGTCCACGTTCAAGGCTGGGTGGCAGTATTTTCTCTACCTACAGATTTCTGGGCTGTGAGTTGGGGACCTTAGAAATGTTGTGGGGATTAGGAAGCCTTGATTTGGGCTTCAGTGGGAAAGCGAGGCCAGCTTCCATGGCTGCCGGCTCTCTAGCTGGGCAGCAGCTCCTTTTTCCAGGCATAGGCATGCTTCTTAGAGAAGTCGGAAGCAGCGGGCAATGGTCAGGGTAAAAGGTAAGAGAGTAAGTAGTCAGTGGGCAGGAGAGCGAGGAGAAGAGAAACGAGTGAAGATCCGATCAGGAAGGCCCTGGAGGAAGCATGTCCCAGGTGCCGGACTCCTGTTCCATATTCCCAGTGAGCTACTCAGCGCAGCTCCAGGGTCCAGAGAGAAGGGGCAGGGGAGAGACAGGCTAATAAAAGCTGGGCAGGGTCAGTGTGGGCCACCAGGAAAGACAGCCACAGTGGATAGAGGCGGCCCGTCGGATCCCCTTAACCGCGTCCTGGCCAGCAGGCCAGAGCTCCGGGTGGGCAATCCCTTAAAGCACTGGGACCACCTGTCATTTTGTGCCTGGGCTTCCAGACAGCCCCGCCTGGAGTCCATTGTGGCGAGGCCCCAGCACATGGAGACAGTGGTCCTACTAGGTGCAGGCTTGAGGCTGTGCTGCCGAAGGAGGCGGGAGCAGTAGGCATGGGTAGGATGGGGCGGAAAGAGCACTTTCAGACCCCCTCTGGGGTGTGGCTTTCCCACACCTGTAAGACAAGACATACGTGGAGACAAAGAAATGGATTTTTTAGGGAAACCAGGAGGCTCAGCATGGGCACCAGAGGAGGCTGCCGTGACCTTGAAGGGACAGTCTCAGTGGTTCTCCCAAAGTTGGGGGGGGGCAATACTGCCCTCCAGCCCTCAATGTCCCTGTTGTACAAAGGGGATACTGGAGTAGCCCCTACTTCCTAGGGTCGTTGTGAAAGTCCCATGAGTTAGTTTGGATATGGACTACTTAGAGCATCACACACACTGGTTAACGTTTTCGTAATTGCCCACTTACACGAAATTCTTGGACCACGACTCCGATTGCTGTGCAAAAAGCCGATATTCCAGGTTCAGGACCGAATAGTAATGAGAACAAGATTTGGTTTTAGGATTACGTATTGGGGGTCAGTTTAGAGAAATATTTTCTTAAGGATTTTTCTTCATTCAAGTGGAAGGGATACAGAATTCGAAGTCAAAAGACCACAAGTATCTGTCCAGTATCTTCCATATGCTGGGACCAGCGCTGGGGACTGGGCTTCAAGCAACAACTGCGCATGAGCAGAGTTGTTGACTCTGCTGGGAAGACAGACAAAAAAAAAAATCAGAAAATAATTACACATTTTGATTAATGTTATAAAAGAGAAAGAACCCAGTGGGGAAGTAGGATGGAGGTGAGAAAACCTTTTCTGATAAGGTGTCATGAAGCCAACCCTTGGCCCGCCCAAATCAGGGGTTAGGGACGCTTGGGAGGTGGGGAGAGCATTCCAGGGCGGAAGTGATTTTCTTTGCAAATTAGGTGACTGGGGACCGCTGTGAGCGCGGGTTTCTGTGGTTGAAAAATGAGTATAACTGTCTATCCAGCTGACGGCACAGAGCTGGTGTGAGGAAGTGGTGAAATGATGGGGAAAACTGTTCATTTTTATCACATAGATGCACAGACAAGCCTGTGAGCAAAGAGCTCACTGATCATCTTCTCTCCATTTTTCTGTTTATTCAGTCGGGTTCCCGTGTATCACATGACTAGCATAAGGCGGTGTCCCTGGGAGGGGCAGTGGCTAAAGGTCATCTTGAGAAGAAAGGACCTTGGAGTCGAGTAGCGGTGCAGGTGAGGGTGTTCAAGGAATACAAAAGAGATTTTGGGGACAGGGGATGGCTGAGCTGAGTCTTAGACCATCAGGGGGAAATGCCAGGTTTTGGTAAAGCTGAGAAGCTGAGAAAATTGTAGTGCGGAGCAGTCGGTACACATCTCAGTGTTCAGTAGATAGCAAATCCTTATAGGACCCGTCCTGGGGGAAGGTCACGGTTAATATTACGTCTTCTTCCTCCCTGAGCTCCTGTTAATTTGCAGAAACAGAGACGCAGCTGTGCTTTCCGTGGGTGCTCAGAACTGTGACTTCCGTTCAACAGATTATCAACGAGTGTCTGATGAATTGAAAGATCCTCCAAAGCTGAGAGGCGTCCGTGTAAAGCACTGTTAGCGGCCTTGCAGTCCTTCAGCTCTAAAGGGCAATGTGCGAGCAGGATCCAAACTTCCCAGGGGGTTGCACAAACATCTCATTTCCCAAGCACAGCGAAGCAGGATAAAAATGAATGAATGCATGAATCCCTGACGGCTCTCCTGCAGAGTCAAGGCCAACCTCCCCGGGCGGGAACTCCTACCATGCTATGGATTGTCATAGGGTCCCTGCGACTTCGGTGGCCACCAGGCAGTGCCGACAGCGTCAGGGTTCTCTGTGTGAGTGCTAACTGCATTGGTCATTTTGAGAACATTTAGGGAGAAAGGAAGATCGGCCGGTTGGTGAAGTCGCCTAAAGCAGGACATAGCAGGGCCACATTCTCCTAAAGACATTTTCTCAGCTACACGTTCACTTGAAAGCATATATTCTATAGAGTAAAGGGGCTCTCAGGTGGCTTGAAGGTGAGAGAGGAACCCGCTTGAAGGGAAGGGGGTGAGAAGAGAGAGCGTTTACATAGACCTAATATCTGTGTTTGTGTGCGCTCATGGGTGCATGCACGTATGCATATGTGTGTGGGTACCCCCCCTTCTCTCTGCTCCCCACCCCCCCGAAATGTGCTTCGTCCAGGCACTTGCCACTTTTTTTTTCTGGCTCTTGTTCCTCCATCCTCAATACAGAGGGTGTAGATTTTCTCCCATCACGTCTGTCGCTGGAATGAGGTCAAGTCAGGTAGCTCCCGGCCCACTTCCGAGTTTGGGGGCGGGCTCTTGGACAGGGTGGTGAGATGTCCTCTCCGATCTTTCTGTCTTCTGATGGGATGGATGGACGGAAAGTGAGCCTCCACCATCAGGAGCTGCCTGAGGATTCTGTGTTTCTGACTTTCCCGTGGACGTACACACGGAGGGACCTGTTTGCATGTCCCATCCTCCAGCCTCTCACCCTTCTGGGCTCTTGTTTCTGGGAGTTTCAGGACCCGTATGGAGGCGGTGAGATGGACAAGGGTGATGGGGTGAGAGTCCCTTCGTGGGAGCTGCACGGATATCACTTCTGCAGTGGGGAGACGGCCATGCGTAGGTCCCCACTCTCTGCTTGGGTAGCCCTGCAGGGTTGGGGGACACACTCTGTTCCTAGCCCCTTGAGAGGAGGTGACGCAGCATTATTCCTTATGGTTGAAAAGGCAGCAGTTTTGGTTGTTTTCACTAATGAACCTTCTAACGTGACAGAACTTTCTAAATGCCAGTCAGTTTACCAAGAGATTGCTTCCCAGTCATAGTGTGTGTGTATGTGTGTGTGTGTGTGTTCAATTTGAACTGTTTGGGAATTTGGTAGGAGAACGGGAGAGGATCCCTTTGCCATTTTAAAGAGAAGTTCCGGGGCACCTACCCCAGTCATTGTCTTGAACCATAATTCATTACTGCTTCTTCCAGGGAGAAGCTCAAAGCAGGTGAGGGCAGGAGGGACTTTGTCTCTTCATAGCTTTGCAGTTGACAAAGACTATGGCATCTAGGCGTGTTATTCCTCAGCTTGCTCACAAGGGCAGTACAACTCCAACCAGGAGGATCAGACTCTTTCATGGGGTGGCCTTTTCGAGCAATATTTCTCATAGCGGTGACCCCCCAGAAATGGCAATCTGTGCATTGAGACTGCTGTGGCTGCTCTGTCTCTAGAACGCCTGTCTCACTGTCGTTGGCCTTTAAACAAAGGGTTTATGTACATGGGACTGGTTTCCTTGAAAGTTAGACCTTGTATGATGTGGGATAAGCCAACTGGACCGACAGAACTTGCCCCGACCTCTCGCTGGATCCTTGAGGCACCAGGTGTGTGGACCCTGGGAAAACAGCCCCCCCCCCCCCACCGTCTCCACGGTCTCTAACCACAGGGTAGGAAGAAATCCCAGGCTATTAAAAAAAATGTTCTGCTCTAGAAGACTGTGTCTCTAACAGTGTCCCGAAAAGGAGATTCTGATAGCCCACGGAGGCCACTGTGTAGCGGGCAGGGCCTTGGACAGAGCTGCAGTGGGAGGTGAGCCCTACGCAGACCTTCACATCCGCCCACCAGGCCCCCTCGGCTGCAGGTCCCTCTTAGAGACAGTCTTATTGAAAGTCGTTGTTTCACCCCCCCCTCCCCAGCCCCTCGTCCCCTGGGTGATGGGAAAAGCACCCATTTGGGTCTTGGGTTCTTTTTAAGATCTCAGCGGAACACTTCCTGGTGCTGCTTATGGGTGGCCGGTGATGAGCACAGCCCGGGTGACTCTCCTCACCTTCTCCCAGCACCAGGGTCTCTATAAGCAGAGACATGGAGTCTGAAAACCAGACATCTCTTCGGAGCCTCCAGTTGAGGCTTCGGGTTCGAATGGCGCGAATGAAATGATACAGAACTTCCAACCCTCCAACACTCTCCCAGCTCTAAAAGGAGACTCTAGACCAGGGGTGGGCAAACTTTTTGACTTGAGGGCCACAATGGGTTCTTAAACTGGACCGGAGGGCCGGAACAAAAGCATGGATGGAGTGTTTGTGTGAACTAATATAAATTCAAAGTAAACATCATTACATAAAAGGGTACGGTCTTTTTTTTTATTTCAATAGTTTTATTCATTTCAAACATTTTAACAAGAATGTAAACACTAATTATTATAATTTGAAACTTCAAAAAAATGGAGGAATCATAGCACAATAACATACCTTATATTGAAGATGGCAAAGGCAAAATAAAATTGCCTAACAAAGGAAAGGTACAAAAGCCTTTCAAATTAAACTTAAATATAATAAAATAATTTAAAACTAAAACAAATAGAAAAGAACAAAATGTGTAAACAGTAAATTAAACATTTTCTTTAGTGCAACTTCCAAATTATGCCCGGGACGTAGATGTAGATGGCAATGCAGACTGGGTTGAAAGGTTTTTGGTCTTTAAAACATCAACTTCAGTGGGAACAGTGTTGCTGGTCTCCTTTTTTATCTAATGCATCAAAGTCTGGAGTTAGTTTTGTTGTGGCTATTCTCAGGATAGATCTGAGGTGTTCGTCAGTTAAGCTGATCTGTGAGGGGCTTTGTTGATGTTCATGACGCTAAATGCCTGCTCACAAACATAGGTTGGCCCAAACAGCACCGGTATCCTCTGTGCCATCCTCCGGATGTTTGGAAAAGTGGCTTCATTAAGTGAAGCATAAAAGTCTGTTAGTTCAAGAGAGCTGAATTTCTCCTTTAGGATATAAATCCGCCCACTCAGAAGAAGGAGCTGCGGCCGTGTTTCCCGACGTTGCCATGTTAACACTGCTGCTGGTGAAGGAGCGGAGGGGAGAGCAAGAGAACCCTCCGCTCTTTCGGCTCCGCGGGCCGGATAGAACAGCCGAACGGGCCGGGTCCGGCCCGCGGGCCGTAGTTTGCCCACGGCTGCTCTAGAACCCACGGCCTCTCCCTTAAATGCCCACCGCCCCTCTTTCAGCCAGTGCTCATTGTGTCTCATCACTCAGCTACAGAAACAAAACAAGAGAAATGCGTTTTTTTGTGATCAGAATGTGGGAGCTTACTGGGAAGGGACCAGAGAAGTCATTCCACCCAATACCCCGTTCTCCACATGCTGATCTGAAGTCTAGTCACCCCCATACCACTCCTGTGTCTTCTTAAGTGCCCCTCAGTTGGCCTATAGGTGACGGAAACCTGCCTCATCGCAAAGGGCAATAGTTTCTTTGCTTTGTGGCAAGGGATATGGGGGGGGGGTAGGATCAGAACTCTCTCCACCTTTAAAAACCACCCCATTGAGAAGAAAATGGACTACATAAAAGTGAACATTAAAACTGGAGTCCTCGTTTTCTCTGTGAATTGTCCCACTCGGGTCTGGAGGCAGAGTCTGCGCCGCAGCCATGCTCCTGTTTCTCTCGGGGTCCTCAGAGCTGTGTTCCGTGCCAGGTGAGGCCGCCCAGGCAGACGTCCAGGCACCTGACATTGGCCGCGAGGCTGTGTGTGGGAGAGGCAGCTTATCTGCTGATGGGAGAGGAACACATCATTGACAGGAAGGTCATTGGATGATGAGACCCAACAACCATTTCCCCCAGGAGAGGCTCGAAACAGGCTCCCGGTTTCCTCTCAGGAGGAATGCAGGCATCTGAGAGGAGGTTGATTGGCACGTTATACAGATGTCGTGGGACGGGCAGTGGCCTGTGAAAATGGAAGCCATCCCATCCATTATATCAACGGGGACAGCAGAACCCCCCACTCCCTCTAGTAGGTATAGAATGATGCTGGGTCCACCACTGGCCAGGAACCGGAGGCTTTGCAGCCCTCAGCCCGGGCGAGAATCGGGGTCCTGGGGTTGTGTACGTGACGGTTCGCTTGCTTGATTCAGAATTTCCTCCTTCAGTTCACCTGTGCTGGACAGGTGCTGGGCTCTGGGTGTAAGACACAGGCTGGGCCTGCCAGCTGTTGACAGTCTATCAGGAAGACGGCTACTTAAAAAAAAGATGGTAGTGTACGACTGAAGGATAGAAAGGAATAGGATCAAGGAGCGGGAAGACTTTAAGAGGCTCACTGTCCCTGGGCCACTTGGGCCATGATGCTGTATTCTGAAGAATTGGTCGGCACCGATGGTTGAGCAAGGGTGGAATCCAATGGAGATGTATTTGGAGGCAAAACTGACAGGAAGTGCGTAGTGGCTGCTGACTGTGAGCGAAGAAGGGAGAGGGCCAGGCAATTCCAAGGTTTCCAGTTTGAGATGTGGAGCAAATGAAAGAGAGAAACAACCCCCACCCTCACCCCCACCCCCAGGCAATGTGTGCATTCTCTGAGGGCCAGGCACACGCTGGGATCCCAGTAAATGTTAGTCCTCCCTTTCCCCTCGGAGGTGGGAGTTCCACATTCATTATTGTTTGGGAGTAAAATGAAGACACGTGGGTTTATGAACAGGCCAGGGTTTCTGCTGGAATTTGGTTGCATTGTAGCTGAGCTGCCTCTGGCTACTAAAGCAGGGTCATGGGAGCAGGGACTGGACTCTGGTAGGCCATTTGGTTTTTTAAGTGACCCCACTGGCCAGCTGACGAGTCTATCAGGCGAAGGAGACTAGAGGGACATGGTAAGAAGCAAACTCCACGGGAAGTCATCGCTTCTCTTGACTTTGTGCGCAGGGTGTGAGCAGAGGTTTGCTCTGTCCAGCACCCCCTCGCCCCTCGGGTTCCTTTGTCTGTTGGTTGTCAGCACTAGGGGGCTCCTTAGGTCTGTGTGAAGCTACATTTAGGGTCTCAGCTCCTCTGACAGCCCTGTCTCCCTCCCCAGCCTCATCGCCAGTCTGGTCCGCCTCTCGCTTCATTCAGATCCCTTGGTCACTGCCCAGGTGTGTCTCAGGGACACCGCCATGTCATTGTTAACCTCTTACCCTCCTCCCCGGGCACTTCTTCCCCCGGGTCCCAGGGACTAAGGAAATGGAATTGCCCACAAGTCCCTCCGACCTCGGCTCTCAGCCTGCCCAGGGCCGCAGAGCTGTCTGCTCCACTGAGAGAGGCTTTTGAATTCAGACAAGCAGGCTGTTCACGTGGGCAGGTGCTGGGGTGAGCGCGAAGCCCTTTGGCACGCACACCGCCTGGGGGAGGGAGGGGCTCGGGGGAGAGGGAAACTCAATCACAGAGCAGGAGCGGGAGGAGGCTTTTAGTCCAAGTGCCAGTCACCAGGGGCAGCTGATAGCATCGCCCACCCGGTCTGGTTACATCTCCAGGCCTCCCTGGAGCGCTAATGAGAAGCCGGCAGTGGATACCAGAGAAGGTGGTCCCCAGTGAGCCGGAGGGGGGCGGCAGGGGCGGGAGGAGGAACGCATGGGCTGTGTGACTCCAGCAATAGCATTTTGTAGTTTTGCCTCAAACCATTGCCTAAAGAGAGATGGTGATCGCTTTCTTGGGGGAACGGCAGTGCCTCCGAAAAGAGCCACCTCTTGTAAAAAGAAAGTTCTGCGGCTTCTAGGACAGACGGTGCCAATGTTGGTGGCATGCACGTCTGCTCACCTGCACCAGTTGTTGCTACGGTCTGGCCTGCTGTTGCTGGAACATGAGTGGGCCCTTTTCCTCCCTTCAATCCGCGGTGGTTCCGGGGGGTGATACACCCCCATTTCAAACCCTCTCCCCTTGGGGACAAAGAAGACGAGGGGCTGCAGAATTGTAGATGCGTCAGCTGAGCTCTCTATTGGTTTTGGGGGAAGTAAAGCAAAATACCTCTTGAAGTCTGTTTTATTGTTGACATTATTACAGATGTTGCCTGTTTTCCCTCCTCTTCCCCCCTCCCCCAGGTCGTGATCACACCGCTGTCTGTGTCCACGGGCTGTGCATATATGCAGACAAGTTCCCCCCAAAAAGGATGCCTTTCTTGTTTCAGTGGCATGTTTTTCTCCCCGCCTGGTGCCCGTTAAATGTTTTGCGTGCCTCGATCCCCACAGTAATCCTATCAGCTAGGCCAGTGGTCAGCAAACCCATTAGTCAACAGAGCCAAATATCAACAGTACAACGATTGAAATTTCTTTTGAGAGCCCAATTTTTTAAACTTACACTGTATAGGTAGGTACATTGTTATTAACTTCATTAGGGTCCTCCTAAGGCTTAGGAAGAGCCACACTCAAGGGGCCAAAGAGCTGCTTGTGGCTAGAGAGCTGCTGTTTACTGACCACGGAGCTAGGCATTGTGTTTGGAACCACCCCACCCCCCATTTTGCAGATAAGGAAACGGAGGTCTAGACAGGTTCAGTCACACACGTAAGGCAGTGAGTGTGGGAAAGCCCACGCTTTCTGACTCGAAAGCCTCCTGACATGACACGGAGCTGCCATCTGGTTCGCAGGGAGTATCTGTCACCACTCGGGACACTCCCCACGGCCTTTCCTTCGCTCACTCATCTTCCTGAGGGACACACACGTGTCAGGGGAGGCGTCTGTGCTTGAGGAGTGAGCTCCAGGCAGGGATCGAGCCAGCCGGCCACGGGAAACCCCGGGGCTGTAGGCACACCCCCGAAGGAACGCTGAGTGCCCAGGAGGTGGGTCAGGGCGGCCTCAAGGAACCTTCTGGAGAGAAGGCTCAGCACAGCCAGGGCCTGGCAGGGAGATTGGGGGTCTGTCTGCGTGAGGGTGAGGCTCTGGGGGTTGGGTTTGGGGTGGGCTGCATGGAGCCAAACCAGGAAGGGCTACACCGGCCACTTGCCAGGGGTGGGCTCTCGCAAGTACTTGGCTGGGCTTTAGGCAGGGAAATGACCAAGAGCACATCGTGATTCAGAAACCGTTTTGCAGCTTCCCTCCCTAGACAGGCCCTCCAGTCTCCAGATGTTTGTGGGACAGACATCTAGCCTAGGGGGTTACCAGGTGCTGGGTCTCTGTTGGCCGTTTCCTCCAAGAAGAGAAAGCACGACACCTGCCCGGGAACAGGAGCCAGGCCACTGTCAGGCTGACTCCCGCCCGAGGGAGGGACCGGTGTGGCAAATGTTCCAGAAGTTCCTGGATGAGGGCTCCCCGGCCACACTCGGACAATGTGTCATTTTTCTTGCAGGGAGCTCCTTTTTTTTTCTTTGTTGGTTTTCAGTTACCATTTAAAAAACACTCCCTACGTGTTGAGCAAATTCACTTCAGGCACAGGACGGACGGACTTGGGAGGAAATGTCAAGGGATTTGGCCGCGTGGCTCCTGCTAGACAAACTGTTATAATTCTGCACGGAAATCACTCTTCCCTGTGCGTCCCATTACGTCGGGGAGGCCCCGAGGCCCCAATTAGAACTGAAAATGAGAAAAGTCATGTGTAATGTTAACAGTTCTTCTGAGCAGTTTTTATTGTTCCCTCTGCGCCTCCCCAGCCCTCGCAGCCTCATGGGCTCTGAGTCAACCCAACTCAAGATTTCTTAACCAAGACTGTTACCATGCGGGGCTGGGCAACTCCTTTTTCTGGGGTTCTGTCCTGTGTATTGTGGCATGTTACTAGCACCCCTGGTCCCTCCCCAGTGACATCACCCCGGCTGTGACAACCAAATTTCTCCAGGCATCGTCAAAGTCCCCTGGGGGACAGTGAACCCCAGGCAGAGAACCCCTAGTCTCAATTACCTTCTGAATGTTAGCTTCATTATTTCAAAGCAGCCTGGGCTTTGGCAAGTTACCGGAACCCCACGAACCCCAGATCACTCACGTGGAAACTGGTGACCAGCGTATCTACCTTTCAGGGTTGTTGTGAGAGCATGCTTGTCCCGTGCTGACCCCTTCACCGAATTCTCCAAAAACCCGGTCCCCTTCCCCCAGGGACCAGCCCAGCAGCACACGGGGAAGGTTGTGAATCTGACTTCCGGTGAGGCCCATCCGCAGTGAAAGTGCCAACCTGAGCTGCAGACAGGTACCAAGGATGGGCCCTGACCGGCAGGTAATTTGCTGGGCGCCACTGGTCATGGTGCGTCCACAGCTGCGAGCCACGTTGGAGACGGGCACCTTGTGCGCGGCCCACTGGGCCCGGCCATGGCGTGGGCTCTGGTGGAAGTTGATCTGAACTCTCCTGCCGCATCCTCATTCTTGTCTACTTTGCACAGGTTCGGTACGGATTTTTTTTCCTCTTTTGGAATCTTGCTCTCCGTGTCCTTTCCCACCCTCCCTGGCGTGCAGGGCATAAACGGTTAAGGGCACTCGGCTTGGCCGCCTCCCCAGTCACTGTAGACTCCCCTGGACGGATTGAATGAAACTGATAGGCCTAACAGTACGTCGCTGCAATCCCCAAAGAAAGAGGAGCTGGGCGGATGGCAGGAATGACCCCAGAGGGAACAGCTGTCAAGGGCAGCTATTGGTTTATCTTTCATGGAAAGGGAGACGGAATGAATTCGAAATGAAGAGGAACGGGAGGCAGCGCAGCTTATCGGCCTGGCAAGGCTGGGGCAGCCCACGCTGCCACTCCAGACGGACGGACTGCTGTCCGGCTGGCGTGCGCGGAGGCCTGGGGCGGCCTGTCTGGTGTTTGTGTACATTGCAGAAGAACGCCATTGAAAGGCCCGGGAGCCTACAGGATGGGCGTGCTGACACTGCCAGTTTAGGCCACACACGGGGTGGGGGGCGGGGGGCGTGCCGGCCGGGCCCACATCTGGGAGTCAGTTTCACAGGCCCTGGCCCCAGAGGACCAGGCAAGCTTCTCTGGCTCCTCCCCTTCTCCTCCCCCCCAGCCCCCCGCCCCACTACCCTGTGGATGTTTCTCCATAAACAGGCAGCAGGGCTCCATAAGGGAGGTTGTGAATCTGCGTAGAAAGAGGATTTTGCAGGGAAGCGGATTCTAATAGAAATTTGGCTCATTTACCTTTTAAATATATGACCCTGGCAAGTTACTCCGTCTCTTGGAGGTTCTGTTTTTTAACTTAAAATGGGGACAACATAACGCCTGGGAGTTTTTGCAAAGATCAGACATTGTTGGGCGATACTGAATGGCGCCCAGTGCGTGGCTCAGCATTGTCCCAGTGATGGAAGGCGGTGGTGTTGGTGAGGACTGAAGCTCAGTGCATCGAGGAGACGTGGCTGTTGTCAGTGAGCCAGGGAGCAGCAGAGCAGGACACAAGTCTCAGAGGGCAGCCGGCAACCTTTAGGGTGCAAACGCACCAAGCAAATCCACCTATTGTGGTGAGAACAAGGAATCATGCCTCAAAATCTCAAAATAAGGTTCCTGCACTCCCCCCCACCTCTCCCCCATTATGTGTATGGATTGCCACAGGGGCTTCCTTTACTCCATATCCTACCACCTGGCCAGGTAGTGCCTCGTCTTCCATCTCCAGGAAGCCCACTTGGGTTGGGACCACAGTGGTGAAAAGAGATAAGATGACACATCAAGGCAAATTGATTAACAGAGAAATAGTGCGGGGTAGCAGGTGGTGAATGCTAAGAAAGAATTATGTCTTCTATAAAGCACTTTATTAATTACATTAAATTATTGATTCACCTTGGTTAATGAAAGGGTTAAGGAAAGTGAGTTCTGAAGTGGTTTGAAAACCATTGCTTTATCTCCAACGACTCTTCAGGTGCTTTGATGGACTTGGATCTGAAAAGATGCTGGGGGTGGGGGGAGCACCCAGTCATTGCCAGTGTCTTGCCAGAGGTCCCGTGTGATGGCTTCTCTTCCATCACGACTATGATTGGTCCACTCTGTGCAGCCAAGACCCATGTGATTTCCGGAGTAAAGGGAGTGGTTGCTGATCCCTTGAAAACACACACTCCCCATTTTAGCCAGGTTCACACACTTCCACCTTTTTTTAAGTCTTTAATTAAAAACTGCAAAGATCCTTTGCTCTGAAAGATGAATTGGGCTAAATACCCTATAATTAGCACACGCCACCTTTGGAGTGAAATGTGTCAAGCTGTGATTAAATGCAAATTGGTGCTTGAAAATAATTAGCCGAGGTGGCCTGGAAGCCAGCGAACACCCTCATCCAATTACTCCCTGTTTGCACATGGAGTGCCTGATCGATCCAGTCTTTGGAAGACTGGAATCCCACCCTCCTAGGTCCCGAGATAGATGTTCGATCAGATAAAAAACAGCCATCATTTGAGGATTAAAAAAATAAAATCATATTAAGGCAGATGGAAATAGACACAAGCTTTGGGCCCATGCAGTCATTTCCAGGCAGCGACAAATTAGCTCGAGGTGCGAGTCAGCAGGATCATTTTTCCTGAAAAAGGCATTGCGGTGAGGGCAGAGGCATCCACAGAATCCATGACCCTGCCTCCGTTGGGGCTGTCCTGACAGAACCCGCTCTGATTCGTCAGCAAGTGGCTGACCCATCAAACTAACCGCTCAGATCACCTGTCGTTTATGGTCCTCTCAGTATTCTTCATATGTAGCTGTTTCTGCACAGCCCCGATGCGTCAGACCCCATATGACAGTGGTTCTCAACCTTCCTAATGCTGCGACCCTTTAATACAGTTCCTCAGGTTGTGGTGACCCCCACCCATAAAATTATTTTCGTTGCTACTTCATAACTGTAATGTTGCTCCTGTTACGAATCGTCATGTAAATATCTGATAGGCAGGATGTATTTTCATTGTTACAAACTGAACATAATTAAAGCATAGTGATGAATCACAAAAACAATATGTAATTATATATGTGTTTTCCGATGGTCTTAGGCGACTCCTGTGAAAGGGTTGTTAGACCCCCAAAGGGGTCGCGACCCACAGGTTGAGAACCACTGACATATGAGATGCTTCGGATGTTTTATTGAATTCTCACAACCACTTTCTGAGAAAGGTACGGTTATCACCATTTTACAAAGAAGGAAACTGAGGCACAGAGAGATTATGTCCCCAGGATTACGGAGCCCATAAATGGTCCTACAAATCCATTGCATAGCATTTGTCAAAACCATTGGGATACAGACTATGGTTGCATCAGTATAAACTCCAAAATGACCAGGAAAACAGTTCAATGGTTGCCTTGCTGTTGATGAGTCAGTAGCGTCCTTGAAAAGGAATAGTATGTATCGCAGCTTATGTGTCGATGCCTGTGTTTTGCGCAGCTATTTCTTAAAGGGACAGCCACCCCTTTCCCTTTGGGAGAGGGAGAAACAACAGTTAGTTCAGGTGATAAGTCCAGGTCTGACCTCCTGGGCGTTAGCACAAGCGGTGCCTGGGCTTTTCTCCCTAACGTTACGAAGGTGTTGTTTGTACTGCTTAACTCTAAAAAGTAATTAATTGCATGATAAACTGTCGTCATGACTTCACTCCTTTTGTGACGATAACAGCTTTATTGAGATGTGACTCATACATTCTGTAATTCATTGCAAGTGTACCGTCCACACACTATCCGTTAGCTCATCCACAGGATGGTGAACACACCGCTGTAGGGCATTTTCATTGCCCTAAAATGAAACCTAGCACCTAGTACTTGCAGTGTGACTGACTTCTTGTATCCTGAAAAGGAGTCACCACAAATATCTCTCTTCGATGGATGCTTGGGACAGTTTTTCTGTGTGTGTGTGTGTGTGTGTGTGTGTGTGTGTGTGTGTGAACTGATTACAAGCACAGGGGGAGAGTAACTTGCCCAGCATTTAAAAAGTTGTCAGCTGCAGGAATAGAAGTCAACCCTCTGAGGCAGTGCCAGTGTTTGTGGCTTAAAGGGGCAGTCCCTTTATTTCCATTTTCCCTAGGCTGGGGAGCTGAGCAGCTGGTCTAAGGATACCTGTCGCAGATACATGGAGCGTACTCGGGCAAACATCTTGATGAAATCTTCGGGAAGTTAGGCCAGATGCTGGAGCAGAGTTGTAGGCAATCGGCAGTAAGCCAGCCCTCTCTTTACTGACCACCATTTGAACATGTTTTAAACAAGCCTTTTCTCTTAAAGAGACATTCGGGTGACTCCACTTTGAGGTCAATGAAACCCCTGCCTATGGGTGTTAACAGCGCAATCATGAAACAAGGAGCCATTTTGCCCACAAGCAGAATGGAATGTCAGCTTGTGACCTAGGGCCTCTGGGGATAATTCACTTCCTCCCTCCGCAGAGGACACCAATTTCCTTCCCAGGAGGTCAGTGGCAGGAGGTGTAGGGTTACCATGGAGTCCAGATTCCAAGAGAAGTTTGAAATGTAATTGCCCTGCTGGTTTTGTTTAGCCGCAAGGTTACTCTTCCACATCGGCAATAACGAGGAAATAATCGCTGGAATGGGCGTGGGGTGACCCATGCAGAGAAAGATGAACCTTTTCTTCCCCTTTCACGGGAGGGTGGCCATTATGACTGTCATTTCTTCCAGATATGTCTGCCTTGGTGGCCAACCGAAGGAGACAAGGATTCCGGGGTCAGTCCATTTTCCCGAATCATGAGACATAAATCAAAGCTGAGCATCAAGCCTTCAGACCGCGTGTGACTCTGTAAATGGGCCTGAGAGCTTCCCCTCTGGCCCTCGGGTGGAAGGCTGCTTGTTTGTGTTCAGGGATGGACTTGGGCTCCCGCCTCAGCTTTGTTGACTTTGCAGCAGTAAATAATTCCAGTGAAAGGACTGCAGTAGAGCCCGAAGCGAGAGATGTTTCCATAATGTAATCCCCGCCTGTAGGCCAGCTCAGAGCAGCCACACGCATAGCATAGCGCGCTCAGATATGCCTGTCCGGGCTGCTTTCTAGTACAGGGAGAGCAGGGACCTCCATCACCCCTTCCACTGATTTCTTCTCCTGAACTTGAACCCCCATTGAAAGAATTGATAAAAACACCTTTCCCAGTCTCCAAATAGAAGTGCAGATTTTTGAAAGGCAGCTCCCCACCCCCCCCTTTTTTTTAAATGAGTCCTGGAAAACCAGCTTTTGTCAGAGTAAATGTCTCTGCTCAAGGCATCTAGAAGTGTATACAGCACTGCGGCATTTTACCATCTTTCAGAGGCGAGGTTGCGTTTAAATCAGACCATTGTTCATGCTTATTGGTTCAGTCTAAGGCAGGGGTGGGCAAACTTTTTGACTCGAGGGCCACAATGGGTTCTTAAACTGGACCGGAGGGCCGGAACAAAAGCATGGATGGAGTGTTTGTGTGAACTAATATAAATTCAAAGTAAACATCATTACATAAAAGGGTACGGTCTTTTTTTTTTTTTTAGTTTTATTCATTTCAAACGGGCCGGATCCGGCCCGCGGGCTGTAGTTTGCCCACGACTGGTCTAAGGTGCACACCATGAACTTCTGGAAAGACCTTGTGAAGTTTCAACGTCTTCTTCACATTGTGTAAGGACAGCAGCTGTTACCCAGATATTCATGTCTCTTTGTCCAGTTTCTCATTCTGATTTAAAACATTTTTAAAATTAGCATCTAATGTTCCTTAATGACGGAGACATTTCAAATTTATGCAATGCGCATGTTCTATTTTGGGATTTATTTTAATCAGGAAACAGCCCTTTTGGTGAATGAAGGCAGCTTGATAAGGATAATAATAGTTCTGCTTCATTCAAAATGCCGTTTTGGATAGTAGAGGATAACATATGTAAAAAGTGTTAGACTTGAGGCAGTTTTGCTCAGTGGGTAGAGCTCTGGCCTATGGACTGAAGGGTCCCGGGTCTGATTCCGGTCAAGGGCAAGGGCCTCAGTTGCAGGCTCAATCCCCAGCTCTGGTTGGGGCACATGCAGGAGGCAGCCAATTGATGTGTGTCTGTCACATCGATGTTTCTCTCTCTGTCTCTCCCTTTCACTCTCTCTAAAAAAAAATCAATGGAAAAATATCCTCTGGTGAGGATTAAAAACAACAGAGAAGTGTTAGACTATAGGCAGTGTTTTCTTCAGTCTGCTGCGAGCCTTTATGCTGCTAAAGAACACACTGTTAACTGTGTTCTGCTCTCCTGTTTTTTAGGAAACTTTAGAATTTTGGAAGAATAGTCATTTGTGATGTCTTCTGAGCCGTCTTTGAGGGCTCAGCAGGAATATTTAGACCAGCGGTTCTGTCTGGTTTTTTAAAATCTTTTATTTGATATTGTGACAGCTGTGGAAGGCACACTTTCCCTCGGGGCATGGTGATGTGTTGGTTGCCAGCACATTTTCCCACGGGGATGTGGCCTCTGCTACATGCCTGGGGCATGGACTCCTGAGTGACAGCCGGCTTCTGTACAACTTCCCCAGGGAAGGGACCCAAAGCCACCAGTGTGTGTGTGCGGCACCTGGAGGATCCCAGGTCAGCCTTTCTGATCCTTGAGCCCTTTAGCGGAGGGACCCTCACAATACCTACAGGCAGGCTGGCAGAGTCCAGCTTTCTATCCACTTGTTGTGTTCTTAGCTTTCTTAACATCCCTCCTTATTAGCATATTCAACTCCCTGTCCTCCACCCAGGCCGTGGGCTGCACCAGGAAAGGAAGGAATAGGGCAATTGCTCAAGAAACAACACAGCCCAGCCGGTGTGGCTCAGCCGTTGAGCGTCTACCTATGAACCAGGAGGTCAAGGTTTGATTCCCAGTCAGGGCATCTGCCCAGGTTCCGGGCTTGATCCCCAGTGGGGAGCATGAAGGAGGCAGCTGATCAGTGATTCTCTCTTATCATTGACGTTTCTCTCTCTCTCTCCTCCCTTCCTCTCTGAAATTAATAAAAAATATTTTAAAAAAAGAGAGAAACAAGGAAAGCATTTGCCAACTTTGGGTTTGTATCTGACAAAATAATTTAGGTGACATTCCCGAATGACTTTTGCCATTGTCCTGTGTGTTCCAGGTGGCCTCTCCACATCCCCTAGGCCAGGGGTGGGCAACCCCTGGCACGCGTGCCAAACACGGCACGCCAGTAACTTTTTCTGGCACTCGAAATCCTCTCTTACAATCTTCCATTTACAATTTTTTTCTTAATATCGACTTTTTTATTTTTCAGATAAATTCAGTGTATGTGCATCTTAGATAAATAATTTTACATAACAAGTTATCTTAAAGACCATACACATGGATTGACGAGAGAGGGGAAGAGCAATTTCTATGCCTCTGCCTTAACTCTCCCTGCCTTCCTAGATCCAACCAGTGTTTTGGTTTCATCCACATACGCTTGTGAATCTTTGTTCCCAGTGATGAATTTTGTTAAGTTTCGTAATAGGAGTAGCCTGACGGATGAAAGTAGTAGCTCGTGCATATCTCTGAAGGTCAGGAAATATAAACCTGTTGTAAAATCTCTGTCATCAGCGATGCAGCAGCAGAAGTCCCACTGATAATATCAAACGGAGTCATAAAGTTTTCTGTCGGACTATCAGTGTACATGTATACATTAAAAAATAAATGTATTTTTCATCATCATATACTGTGTTTTTGTCGCTCGATTGAATTTTATTTCTTCAAGGTTCTTCACATATGTACACCTTAAGAGATATCAAGTAGGCGTAACATGTTCTCAAAAAATTAGGGTTGGCACACAGAGGAATTTTGAGTCAGAGATTTTGCTGGTTTTGGCACGCACACACAAAAAGGTTGCCCACCCCTGCCCTAGGCACTTAATGCTCCACCCAGTGTTCTTGGTCAGTCCCAGGATGAAGAGCATGTGATGGTCCTTGTCCCGTCTGCTGTTACTCTCCACTCGCTGAGTGTCTTGCTCACTAGACTGGGAGCTTCACAGGCAGGTGTTGTTTCCCTGCTTTTGTTTCCCAGGGCCTGGCACCCAGTCCCGGCTCCATGAAGAATTGTTGCATCTGTGAAACTGTTATAGTTCGCAGTCTCCTCCTTTATCACATATTTTTGTGGTTGGCAACTGTCAAATGCAAGTGGGAAAATAGATGCCTCTGTCAGCATGAGCGTGCCTCCCCGTGAACATGGCCCGTTCGCTCCTAACTACTTTCCATGCCCCGTATTTCCCCCTATTTTGATCAGTCTATAAAAATATCTTACGGAGGAAGAAAAATAGAAAGCAAGGAACTTGTCATGTCTGTGATGCCTGGGAACCTGTCTTCCGTTTTTCAAGTCTACGGAAGGCATCAGTTCCATTTTTCTAGGAACTCAAAGAACCTTTTGTCTATCCTATTATGACAGAACCAGATGGTGCCTTTAAGAGGACCTCTGGTATCAGCTGACAGACACATCCTCCTGACCTTTAAAGTAGCCTGAGCTGGCAGAACTGTGTCTAGCATGGTGGAGCCAGCGGTCCCAGCGGAGGTGGAGGCCTGACCCTGATCTTGATTGGTTTGTTGGTGTCTTTCTCTGACCATTGAACTTGGCTCACCCCTCAGCTTGGCTCTTGCCTCTCAGCCCAGATGTGAAGTGCTGGCTCCTCTTTGCGTGAGCTTTGGAGGGTCAGTCTGCTTTCTCTCTGGCTTCCTGGGCTGTGTACTGCCATTCAGACCTAATTTACTGACCTTGGCCGGGAAAGCGCACCTCTTCGGTTCAATTTACCTCATAATAGTCAAGCCCTGGATTTACTTCAAGACCCAACTGAGAGAAGTTGGGTCCAATCACATAGGAACAAGAGAAAGAGTTATTGTTCCATCAGGAGGGGTTCAGCACGCAGGCGTGGGTTGCATCAGAGGGCAGTTAGGCATTTGGGAAATAGTTTATTTTATTTTTTTTAATTTCAGAGAAAGGGATAGAAACATCAGTGATGAGAGGGAAAGAATCATTCATTGGCTCCTCATGCACACCCCACACTAGGGACCGAGCCCACAACCAGGGCACATGCCCCTACCTGGAATCGAACCGTGACTTCCTGGCTCATAGGTTGATGCTTAACCACTGAGCAACACCAGCCAGCCTAGTTTGTTTTAGTTGACCACCTTTGAAGCCAAAGGAGTTGCTGACCTCTACAGTAAGTTAATTTTAAATATTAAGAGGATGAAAAAATCCAGCTTCTTTATGTTCATGTAACTCACAGTATGGCTGCTTCTAACAGTACAGAAAGACGTTATTGGCTGAATCTTGTCCTCCTTCCAAAATATCCAGGCATCCTCACCCTCAGTGCCCCGAGTAACCTTATTGGAGACAAGTTCTTTGTAAAGAGGTAATTAAGTTAAGCTCTTTGGGGTGAGCCGTAATGCAGTATTCCTGGTGATCTCATGACAATGGGAAATTTGAAGACTAAGACAGACCTGTAAGGAGAAGGTGGTGTGAAGAAACACAGAGAGAAGGTGGCCGCGGGCAAGACAAGGAGAGAGGCCTCAGAAGGGGCAACCCTGCCAACACCTTGATCTCAGATGTCCAGCCTCCAGAACTAGGAGGAAATGAACTTCTGGGGCATTTTGTCACAGCAGCCCAAGAAAGGCCACCCAAACACCTAGGAAAGATTTTTGATGATAGGACCCAAGGAAGGCTTGCGAATGTTTGTCATCAAAAACGTTTGCTAGCCCTGACCGGTTTGGCTCAGTGGATAGAGCATCGGCCTGCAGACTGAAGGGTCCCAGGTTTGATTCCGGTCAACGGCATGTACCTTGGTTGAGGGCACATCCCCAGAAGGGGGTGTGCAGGAGGCAGCTGATCGCTGTTTCTAACTCTTTATCCCTCTCCCTTCCTCTCTGTAAAAAATCAATAAAATATATTAAAAAAAAAACAACGTTTGCTATAAAGTCTTTAAAAAGAAACAGGTGACTAGATAAAAGAAGTTTGGAAGCGTGGATTGTTTCTTTAAGTAGAAGATACGATCTGTAAGGAAGATCAATGAGTCAGAACCAGTCCAAGCAAAACTCCCACCTTCAGTAAAGAGAATGACTAAGGGAACAGTCATTCCTCCACCGGGCGCCTGGGACGGGCACCTGGGCTTGCGGAGCCTGGGGCCACGTAGCAGGCTCGCTCTCCCTTCCTTAGTGGTCATGGGAGTTGCTGCTCTTTTCACAGTCAATTGGAAAACAACAGTTGCAGAGACGTTTTGAAGCGCACACTGGGGTATTGGGCTACCTTGGCTTGGCCTGAAACGCATCAAAGGGATCAGGAGTCACAAAGAAAGCCATACCGCTTTCATTCTTCCCAGGACGCTTCCTGAGTGCCTGCTCTGTTCCAGGTGCTGGCTGGGCGCTGGGGCCCGTGCACGGTTGACTAAAAAGCACACAGTCCCTGCCCACATGGCACTTGGGCCCATTGTTGAAGAAGCAAGCTTAGACCTGAGCGGCACGGGGGTGGGGGTGGGGGTGAGGTCGGTGGTGGAGCTCAGATTCCCAGACGCAGAAAAACAGTGTTTTAGTTATTTGAGTGGCAGGAGGCTGGACGGAGGGAACTGTGGGGGAGGTTTGGGGAGCTGGCAAGACAAAGGCCCCCAACCCAAGTATTTGAGTCAGCTAGGGCTCTTGGGAATCCACAGGCAGCGTGGTGAGCTCCCCCAGTAGAAACTTGCCTGGTTTCCTGTTCTACGTGAACTCAAAAAGAGGGATGGACGGGCTGCTGTGGGAGATGGCCCGTCGATATTTCTATTGCTCTCCCTTCCTCTCTCTCAAATCAATAAAAACATATTTAAAGGGAAGGAAGGAAGGGAGGGAGGGAGGGAGGGAGGGAGGGAGGGAGGGAGGAAGGAAGGAAGGAAGGAAGGAAGGAAGGAAGGAAGGAAGGAAGGAAGGAAGGAAAAGAAAGAATGAAAGAGGGATGGGCTTTGAATAATAGTGTGTTTTTATTGCTGATTCTTCCCGGAGCCAGAGGGGAGAAGGAGTGAGCTCCAACACTGGAGGAGAAGGGAGTGTTTCTTCGCATAGTCAAGTTCACTCATTTACTTCTAAAGGGTGTCCCAAAATTCATGCAAGATTTGAAGTTTGCGTGAGCATTAACAACAACAACAAAAAATAAAAGCCTAATTTTACTTGGTTTATTGAATCAGATTCTAATATCTGTTGCCCTTTGATGTCAATCCCTTCAATTTGATAAGCATTACTAAGTACCAGTTATGGCCCAGGAGCAGGGACAGTGAAGACCAATGAAGACCACGGCTTTGCGTCTGTGCCAGCAAAGCCGTGGAGGCCACTGACCCAATGTGCTATTCCATCCATAACCCTATACTGTATGCTTTATGAATCAATAAAAAATTTACAATTTTTAATTATAAACCTGTGTTTTCTATCAAAATTACTTCTTGCGTGAATTTTGCGACACCCTTTAGATTGTTCTTGCCTCCCACCTTTGAAGGAGTTAATTTCTGAAAGTGTTTCTTCCCTCAGCGATTTTATCTTAACACAAAACCAGCCCTTAAACATGTGCTGCAGTATGTACTCTTCCAGGTATGAAAACGGAGTCTTTTTAAAATATATTTTTATTGATTTCAGAGAGGAAGGGAGAGGGAGGGGAGAGAGAGAGAGAAAAACATCAATGATGAGAGAGAATCATTAATTGCCTCCTGTGTGCCCCGTACTGGGGATGGAGCCTGCAACCCAGGCATGTGCCCTGACCGGGAATCAAACCGTGACCTCCTGGTTCATAGGTTGACACTCACCCACTGAGCCATGCTGGCCAGGCATGAAAATGGAGTCTTGAAGAATCTTGTAGATACTTGTGAGGTTCATGAAATCTTGGTTCAGCGTTACTTCGTGTTTCGAGGGAGCCCAAAGGGGCCACTTCTCAATAGAGAGCGCATCATGAAGGTGGCGAGGCACAGAGACAAATAAGACTCTGTCCCTGTCCTGAGACCTTAACCATTTAGTGGGGAAGGGAAGTGTCTTAAGTGATTACAATACCATGGTTTTAATAACACTGGGGGGCTGTCCCCAGGTGCAGGAGGGGCCTCTGTGGGGACGGGGAGCAACCAACAGGGATTCAGGGAGAAGTTGGTGTTGGGCTCAGTGGCAGAAAGCCAGTGGTCGTTGGCCAGCAGAGAAAGGAGTTTCAGGCAGGGCAGAGCGGAGAAAATGTGTGAAGACAGAGAGAGCATGGTCCAGCAAAGTGCAAGGTGGCGGTGGGGAGTGTGGCCGGCAGGTAAGGTCTGATGGAGTTGGGGCAGGAGGGAGGGTAGGAGAGGTGGGCTGGGCCCTGAGCCAGAAGAACCCGGCGTGGAGTCTGCAGTTCACCCTGCAGGCAATGAGGGGCCGTTGGGGGAGCACAGGGGCAGGTTTGTGTGTTGGAGAGAGCCTGGAGCCAGTTGGAGGTGGATTGGAACATGGTGAGCCTGGAGGCAGGGAGGCAGTGACTGGCTGTGCAAGTCCAGTCCAGTCTGCAGCCCAGGTGTGAGCGCTGAGACCGCCGCATCCGCAGAGTCTGTTATTGTGATGTCAGGAGCATCTGTCCCGTAAGCTCGTCCTGTCACACTAGGAACATCTGGTAGGACGTGCTCTACTGAAGGATTGACCAGAGCAGTTGCTTAACACATTGCGGACCAGTCGTTTCATTGCTGGCTTTACCCAGTGGCAGATAAGTTTCTATTGAACGAGTACAAAAAACGTTTTACATAAATGTTAAAGGCACGCTTTAACATTAAATACCCATTGCATTTTGAAGTTATTACATGTTCTTACAAGCTAATATCTTTTTAAAATAGGATACTTTGTAAAGCACTGTGTAATATGAAGCGAGAATTCTCACGATCCGTCCGCAATGTGTTAATAAGCATTCTAGCAGCTTCCCTGTGCATCCTCACCATGACGCTTAATCTTCCCAGCTTCCCAGACCAGAGAAAACAGACTCATTACTGGACCGGCTCCATCACCAGGGCCAAACAGCGAATGAAATAAACTAAAGTCGCTCTTCTGGAGGAGCTCACATTCCAGCAAACCAGTAACCCACGTTGGATGCCAGGTAACAATGAAAGTGCCGGCCGCCGTACTGTTGCGGTTTTCAGTAGGCACCACTGCAGCTTGAGTGAGGTGATAGTTTAACAAACTCGATCCCTGAGGATCTTCACTTCAAGGTCAAGTTGTCTAAAGAGAGGCCGCCTGAGACCAGTGGGATTTGCCGAGGTCCTGCAGAGCCGGCGGTGCCAAGGGGTCTACTCCATGCCTGCGGAGTGGGTGCCACGTGGAGCATAGAAGACTTATCTCTGGTGGCCATGCTGGAAAGAGGTGCCGATCGACCCGCTCTGGTCCTCAGCTTGAATCTGTGAAACCACTCCCCACTCCCCCCTCCCCTTGCGCCCCAGTTTATTTGCTAAAGTAAAAATGTAGCATCTGTTTTCCAGGGAGGCCCATGTTTCTTACTCAATTTTCCAGCTGCTGTGACTTATCAGGACACAAGCAGGTCACTTGACTGGGCCAAGGCCACACAGTGAAAAAGGGTTCAGCCAAACATAAACCCAAGCTTAATTTTTCTTAAATTGCAAAGTTGCTGGGAGCTCCGGGGCTGTGGCAGATGGGCTGCTAATCACATTCACTGAGAACTTGACACAGGCGCCGAGTGCAGGGCTGTGCGTCGGTAAGGACTGTGTATGGACTGGTTTCCCTAGCGGGGAAGACCAAGCAGGGGATGCCCCCCACTGAAAAGGCCATTTTGCACATGACTGGCAGGCTCCCCAGTCAGAGGACATGGTTCCAGGGCAGCAACGTTTTGGATTGGTGGCTGCTGCTGCTGCTGCTTTTTAAAATATATTTTTGTTTCAGAGAGAAAAGGAGAGGGAGAGATAAGAAACATCAATAATCAGAATCATTGATAGGCTGCCTCCGGCATGCCCCACACCAGGAATTGAGCCCACATCCGGGACATGTGCCCTGACTGGGGATTGAATCATGACCTCTTGGTTCATAGGTTGATGCTCAACCACTGAGCCATGCCAGCCGGGCTGGCATCTTCAAAGACCATAATCCAGGGCCTCAGCCTTGCCTAAGTTAACTGTCTTTTCTCTTCCTGCCCCCTTCTTCTCATCCCCTTCCCCACCCCTCAGCCATTTCAAGTTCATAACCAAATTGATAGAGTGTGAGGGAATTTCTCGGTATAGATGGCATGCAGTTGTGGGTGAAATCTGAGGGATAATGGCAGTGACGCTGAGGTGGACACGGGTTTAGCAGATTGGAAAAGCACCTTTTGGGCATTCTCATTTGTGACTCTATGTTTGCATTAACCTTTGGGTTAGGCTTTGCAAGCTAATACATTCAGCTTTAATTTTCGAAACCTTTGATGTTTTTTTTATATCATATGAAGCTGCAGAATCCTATTTTCAAATAAAGGTTAATGCAAAAACTTGGTGTTGCTTTCCTGCAAGTTCCATTGGATCCCCGCCCAGTAGGTTTCCCCATTCTCCTCCCCATTCGTCAGCACCCCTTTGTGCCTCAGGGCCCTGTGGGAACTCAGGAAGCGGTCTTCAGCTCTCTGAGCCTCAGTGCTCTCATCTGTCATTTGGGCACAAGTGTATGTATGGCCCGGGATCCATGATGACAAGGTTCATTGAGATAATGCATTACGACGTGTGTGTTTTTCTAATCACCAAGCAATTCTCCGACACCAGCTGGGTGTCGTCCTCACTTCTGAGACTATCTTCCTCGAGAGAGCAGCCTCCAGGTTCAGGGCTCAGTCCTACAAGACCGCCTGGCTCCGTCAGATGCCAACTGCAAGGCCAAGTTGGCATCTGAGCTTCCGACCGATTGCCTATAGTTCAGAGGTTCCCGTGTCGTCGTCCTTGCGGTCCATTAATTTGCTGGAGCTTCTCACAGAGCTCAGAGACACATTGGACTTACTAGGTTACCAGTTTATTGTAAAAGGCAAGAGATGTAACTCAGCAAGAGACGTGTAGGGCAAGGTATGGAGCAAGGATGCGGCATGTCCATGCTGGGTCCTTCACACCGTTTTTCTAGCACCTTCGAGTTCACCAGCCCACAGGCTCTCTGAAGCCTGTCCTTCTGGTTTCTTATGGAGGCTGAATTAAAAAGGCATGATTGAGCCCTGGCTGGTTTGGCTCAGTGGATAGAGCAGGGGTGGGCAAACTTTTTGACTCGAGGGCCACAATGGGTTCTTAAACTGGACCGGAGGGCCAGAACAAAAGCATGGATGAAGTGTTTGTGTGAACTAATATAAATTCAAAGTAAACATCATTACATAAAAGGGTACGGTCTTTTTTTTTTTTTTTTTAGTTTTATTCATTTCAAACGGGCCGGATCCGGCCCGCGGGCCGTAGTTTGCCCACGGCTGGGATAGAGTGTTGGCCTGCAGACTGAAGGGCACATGCCCCAGTTGGGGGCTTGGTCTCCAGTAGGGGGCAGCCAATTGATGATTCTAATCATTGATGTTTCTATTTCTCTCTCCCTCTCTCTTCCTCTCTGAAATCAATAAAAATATATTAAAAATAATAAAGTTTAAAGGCATGATTGATTGAATCATTTGGTCATTGGTGAGTGACCTCAGTCTCCGGCCATCCCTCGCTAGGCTGGGAGTGGGACTAAATAGACACTAGGCTCAGCCATTAGAAGCAGAGGAGCAACCCAGCATCACACTGGGTCTTCGTGCATAAAATTTGGAGGCAAAAGGAATATAAATGCACGGCAACCTTTTGCAGGCCGCATGATGTAGTGGAAGAAAGCCAGAAAGGCCTGGTTTGAAACCCTAGAATTTCCTGAGTAACAACCCTGG